>NC_135512.1:3405000-3477500 GCF_051989575.1 Stigmatopora nigra | reverse complement strand
GTTCAGGAATGGCATTGATGACGTCATGGCTGTTTACAGGCACATCTTCACCACCCAAAAAAAAAATGTTCACAACTCCCAATAACGATGTTTCTTATGTTCAAAAAAACTGCAGAAGATCCTCCATCTGGATTACTATGATGTTTTTGCTTGGTGGTGCTTTTTTGCATGTGTTATACGTTTCTTTAAGCATTTTTGAAGGGGCACCCCTACTTTGCGGAAATGCACTTATTGCGGGGGGTCCCGGTCCCCATTAACCGCGATAAGCGAGGGAACACTGTAATGTCGAAGAATCTTACCTGGCTCAGAAGCTGCCCATGGTTATTTGCGTCTTGCCAAGGTTCTAGTGGTGCACCTTTGTGCGGGAAAACAACACAAATGGTTCCCATGTTAACTTCTTGAAACTAAACAGCCTCCCGTTTACATTAAGAGAAGACGCGTAATGAGGGTGGAAAAACAAAAGCGTCTGTTTTTTTTCGCAGATTGCCTGCCGTGATTGCCAACGCCGTCCATTAGCCGCGGGAAAAAGCTCTTCGTTAGAATGTGTGCACTTATTGCTTTGACGTAGGGTTTATGGAGGAGGGTGGAAGATATGTCATTGGATGGAATTATGTTGAATTCTAACATGGCGTCGGATGATTTGGGGATGGAGTAAATTGGATTGTGGAATGTTGGAGGATTCAGTTTGATGAGGAGTCTTCAGGTAAATGTGTTAAACTTTTGCTTCAATCTGAAAATGCTTTTTGTTTGTGGCCAGGGAGAAAATCTTGAGCTTAAATGATGTGATTTTATATTGTGAAAGTTCTTTTTTTATTGATTTTTTGGGGTTTATTTCAAGTGGAGAGGAGCTATTTTGACTGAGTATTTAATTTTTTTTTTATATTTATACATTGGTACCTCGACATATGAGTGCCCCAACATACAAGCAATTTGAGATATGAGTAAAATTTGGAGAAAATATGTATCTTGATATACGAACAGTAATGTGTCTATGAGCACTGGGCGGAGCATTGATTTTTTTTGGTGTTTTTTTACATATATATATATATATATATATATATATATATATATATATATATATATATATATATATATATATATATATATATATATATATATATATATATATATAAATTACAATACCATAAGAAAGGGAAAGGACTCAATATTGTAAGATTATTTCAACAAATACATAAAATGTTTATATTTTTTCCTTCAATGTCAAAAAATACATAATATAATGTGATTATTTCATATTATTAGAAACTGAAATAACTACTTACACCTGCAATAATATTATATTGACATTTATTCAGTAAATTGTGTGCAATACAAAATAACTCTAGTATCGTATATTACTATAGTATATGTATATATATATATTTTTAATGTATTTTTTTGATTTTTTTGTTATTATTATTATTTTTTTATTGATTTGCCTATACTTACTCATTTTATGTATTGGTTGAAATATTCAGACAATATTGACCCCTTCTCTGATGAATAAAGTTTTACAAATATAATTACTAATATCTAATTACAATATATACAAAAGGAAATTATAGGGAAATAACACTATATTGTAAGAATACATAAAATGAATTATTTTAAGCAAAGGACATTAAAAAAATCGAAGCAAAAGCTAAAATTCTGAATTAAAACAATAAGTCCATCTTACTGTGTAAGAAGAGTATAGAGTCGAGTAGCAGAATAGCCGCGAGTCCGATGCCGGCAACACCGAGCGGATTGACGCTCCCTCGGCCCACCGCCGTCGTCAAAGTGCCGTAGCTTGGGTGTTTCTCCTTGGTGGGCATGTTCTTCTCCCCTTCCACCGCGTCCGTTCCGCTAAGCGCCTGCGAGACTTGCGATTGACTTTGGAGAGTGCCGTCCGTCGGCACTTTATGAAGGCGGGTTGTCACTGGCGCTCTGCGTCACTCAACAATGTGTGCAAGTAAACGGCTGGGATTGGATATTTTTCTTCATCTCATTACCAGATACAAAATGAAAATTACTTCTACTACTACGTCAAGGGGTGCTCGTTACGTCCAAAGCTGAGCTTCTATTCATTAATTGGTTTCTTTCCATCTAAATTGGGATACTCAAACTTTTTTGGGAATTTATAGGCATAACTTTTGGGCCCGGAGGCCATATTGACTTTAAATATTTTGACAGATGGGCGGGGTCAGCACAAGATATGATACATATAAAAAAGTGCATCCGTTAAGAGTACATATGAAACATAAACAGAGAAAAAGGACTAAAGTATTAACATACTCATCATTAAAGGGAAAAAAGTATAAAGTACAAAGTGAAGTAAAAAGGAATGTATTAAGAAGTATTAAAATGTCATTTAAAAATAGATAAAGGGGCTGTAAAACATGAAAAAAATATATAAGAGTAGACAGGGCTACTGCCACTGAATTCACTTAAAAAAAAAAAAAAAATCACCGACCCTTTGTCCAATTCATTTATTTTTTAGGTTTTTTTTTTAAATATTTTCAGTTTTTTTACTAAATATTTTTTTTTCTGGGGTGGTATTTTGAAATCTTATTTTTTAACCTTGGCTTTTCCAAATCGTTTACTTTCAGGATTGCTTTTTTTTTTTTTTTTAAATCTCGGTTTTTCCTGATTCATTTATTTTGAAGGTAGTTTAGCTTTTTTTAACTAGTTTTTTCCAGATTATTTTAATTTGAAAGTTGTCTTTTTATTTAACTTCTTTCTAAGGTTATTTTTTGTTAAATTAAACTTGTTTTTCCTGATTCATTTCTTTCGAAATTTTTTTCCCCATTTTTATTGTTTTTTGTGTTTTTTATTTTTTTACTCATCTTTGCCAAAAAATGAAAACAAAAAAACAATAAAAAAACCCACCAAGCAGCAGTTATATACATACAAATTCCAAACTATATAATAAAGAAATCTGTTTTCTAAACAAAATCACTCAAAAACAACCTATACATGACGATCCCTGAATTAAAAATACGGAAAAACCTTTTTTTTTATTTTTTAAAGTGAATTTAATCCACCTCTTAGCCAGAAAAACACATTTATTCCCACCCAAGCACATCTCCCTTCCCTCCGACTATTTCTGTCTTTTCAATTCAAATTTCCTTAGAACTCCACATTAGCTCAAACCAATCAATTTGAAGGAGTTTTTGCGGTCCCCACCCATGTCCATCCGTCCTCCCACGCTCCCCATCCATCCATCCTCTTCCTCGCCAACTATCAACATCCTCCATCGCCCAAACAATCCCGCCTTCCTCCTCATTTTCAGCACAAAGTGTCGCTCATCACGAGGCAAAAGCTCCCCCGGTGTATCCCCGCTGGTACTGCGGTGTTACCGAAAATGTCAAGACCTTTGAAACAAGTTGACTTTGATTATGACTGGGATTTCGTTTTCCCACGTCAAGGCGAACCCTGACAGATGGCGGCCATGTTGGTCTGAACTTTAACCGAGAGGCAAAACAAAAATGTCTTCCTCCCTTTGTATCATTTTCCCTTTAATGCTTGGCAAAAGGGTGGGTTCACTTTATGAATTTGTCAGTGAGAAATTCGGTTAAAATCGGCTCTCGGCGTCTTAATGGACTCGCTGAGACGTCGGATGACGTCATCCTATTGGCTAATTGTCTCCCTTGATTCACTTTCTGTTGACTCGTTTTACATGCGCCATGTGTGCAATATTCTGACTTGTGGTGCATCGAAAGCGCCGTTTTCAACTTCCCATCTCCTAATTATGTTGTAATTTCACGCATAAATCGCACCAAACTATGAAAAAAATATGCGATTTATAATCCGGAAAATACGCTAATTAAATATTGTCTTTCCAGGGTGCAAAATTAGCCAGAACTGCCTTTGAATAACATTAAATTACAAGATTTCATGATGATTTATCTGCTAATTATGTTATAATATCACACATAAATCGCACCAAACTATGAACAAAATAGCGATTTATAATCCGGAGAATACGCTAATTAAATATTGTCTTTCCAGGGTGCAAAATTAGCCAGAACTGCCTTTGAATAACATTAAATTACAAGATTTCATGATGATTTATCTTGTAATTATGTTATAATTTCACACATAAATCACACCAAACTATGAACAAAATAGCGATTTATAATCCGGAGAATACGCTGATTAAATATTGTCTTTCCAGGGTGCAAAATTAGCCAGAACTGCCTTTGAATAACATTAAATTACAAGATTTCCTGATGATTTATCTGCTAATTATGTTATAATTTCACGCATAAATCGCACCAAACTATGAACAAAATAGCGATTTATATTCCGGAGAATACGCTAATTAAATATTGTCTTTCCAGGGTGCAAAATTAGCCAAAACTGTCTTTATAACACTAAATTACAAGATTTGATGATGATTTATCTGGTAATTATATTATAATATCACACATAAATCGCACGAAACTATAAAAAAAACTGCAATTTATAATCCGAAAAATGCGCTAATTAAATATTGTCTGTATATTTTGTATACGATTAAAGATGGAATTCATTTTCAGATTTCCCAAAATCAAGGTAGCAAATAAATGTTGAATAAACTGAAAAAAAAACACAACTCGATATAAACTAAATTAATATAAAAGCTTTAGATCACTGGTGTCAAAGTGGCGGCCCGGGGGCCAAATCTGGCCCGCCGCATCATCTTGTCTGGCCCGAGAAAGTCAATGATGAGTGCCGACTTTCTGTTTTAGGATCAAATTCAAATGAATAGTATAGATGTATCTTAAATTTCCTGATTTTCCCCCTTTTTAAATCAATAATTGTCATTTTTTAATCATTTTTTTCTGTTTTTAGTTCCAAAATCATTTTGTAAAATCAAAAAATATATACAAATATTTTCTGTTTTCCACTTTAATATGAAACATAATGATTAAAAAATATTTTTCTTTACTAAGACAAAAAAAAGCTGAAAAAACATTGTTTTAGATCTATAAAAAAATAATAGTTAAAGCTTTAGATCCAGCTTTTTAATCCATTTATTTAAAAAAAAAAAAATCTAAATATTATATCGAAAATGGCCCGGCCTAAGTACAGCATACTGTAAAAAAAAATTTAAAAATAAAAAATAAATCCTCTTCCCTACGTCACCTTTTAACTTGATCTCATCGAAATTCCCCACCGCCTCGTTTTCCGCTTTTTAATTTTTAATATATATATATTTTTTTTACGTAGAGGCGCTTTTTGCCAGGTCGCACGCTCGGAAATTACATGATTGCTCCGAAACAAAATGGCACACACGATCGACCAAGAGCGTAATAGGCACTCTCGTTCCCGCTTTTCCTCCAAGCGCAATTTGAAAAGCCAACGCCAGCTTTCCAAACTAAACCCTTCAAAAGTTGCGACTGGTCGCCATGAGGTCACCCAAATTGTCACTCATGCCTGAACCACTCATCCCCATTTTACTATGGGAATGTGAGGAGTTTGCATGTTGTCCCCTAGCCTGTGTGGGTTTTCCATGGGTATTTGGGTTTCCTCCCACTAGTATTCCAAGTTGTTTTTTTTTAGAGTGGATGTTTGTTTTGGCTCACAGTCCAGATATCGAGGGTTCGATCCCAGGTCCAGACTTTCATTTGAGGAGATTGGATGTTGTATTTTGGACTGTGTGGGTTTTCTCCAGGTAGTTTGGTTTCCTTCAACATGCCCAAAACATACATGGTAGGTTGGTTGAACACACTAAATCACATGTGTCAAAGTGGCGGCCCGAGGGCCAAATCTGGCCCGCTGCATTATTTTGTGTGGCCCGGGAATATAAATGATGAGTGCCGATTTTCTGTTTTAGGATCAAATTCAAATTAAGAGTATATATCTATATTAAATTTCCTGATTTTCCCCCTTTAAAATCAATAATTGTCATTTTTTAATCCATTTTTTTCTGTGTTTTTAGTTCAAAAATAATTTTGTAAAATCGAATATATATTTTAAAAAAGCTCAAATAAACATTGTTTTAAATCTATAAAAAAATTGAACATTCAAGGATTTTAAATCAATAATATTACATTTTTAATCCATTTTTTTCTTGTTTTTGGTTCAAAAATAATTTTGTAAAATCTAAAAATATATTTCAAAAAAGCTAAAATAAACTTTGTTTTAGATCTATAAAAAAACTTAATATTCAGGGCTTTTAATCCAGTTCCTTTAATCCATTTATAAAAAAAAAATCTAAATATTATATCTAAAATGGTCTAGCCCACATGAAATCAAATTGACGTTAAAGCGGCCCGCCAAACAACCCGAGTCTGACACCAAATGCAATGAAGCCTACCAACCATTGGTGCAGTGGTTTTTACGCCTGAATCTGTTACGGGCAGCGTGGGTTCGATTCCCTCCGTCCTCAGTTTTTGTTGTTCTTTGCGTCATAGCGAGTCCTCCTAAGTGTGCAACTAAAACTAATAAGTCATTATCTATTCATATGCATAGGCATGTGAATGAAGATGCAATCTAGCGGGCCCCTTAAAGGCCTGCTCCAAATGCCATCCAGATAAAAACTCCCAGCAGCTGGTGATAAGCAAAATTAGCCACCGCTCATCGTCGGCGTGAATGTCAAATATTGATCCCCGTCATAGAATCGGAGTCCATCTGGGCGGAAGAGGAGCCCCTTTTGTTTTGACGCTCACCCCCGCATTTTATTTACCCACAATGCACGGAGGAAAAGGACCTCCCCGGTGTTTTGCGTTGTCAAATCGCTTGGGTCATCGTCCCATATCATCAATAAATAAATAAATCATAAATTATCAATAAGTAGTCAACATCATTGCACAAATAACAACAAACAAACAAATGCCGTATTTTCACGACTATATGGCGCATGGTATTTTTAGCCGCAGTGTCAATAACGAGTGCTATTTCTGTATTTTACACACACAAAGGACGCACCGTTTTTATAGACGCAGCCAGGCATGGCAATATAAAACATACATGCTACACCCACATGCTAAAAAACATGTTTTTAAAAAGGCAACGGAAGCAAAACTGAGTTTGATTGTACTATATTTAATCATTTTACAATGTACTCACGTCATCATCACCCACAAATTTGTGAAAGTCCTCGTTTTCTGTGTCCGAATGGAACAGTTGTCCATCTTTATATAAAACGCTGAGTTTTATTCGTTTTTCCAGGCGGCCACAATCCATTCGCAAATAGTAGCTAGCTTGTAGCTAGCGTCCATGCTTCGTAAAGATGTGTTGATGTCAATGTATACAGGCCACAATCCATTGGGTGTATTGACAAAAGAACTACATATCCCAGCAGTCATTGTGCAGTACTATTTCGATGGGAAAATAGTAGAGTCAGTGTACCCTTTTAACTGATTTATTTCATATTATCGTGACAACCATTTTAGTATTGGTCCATATATAAAGCGCACTGGATTATAAGGCGCCCTGTCTATTTTGGAAAAAAATTAAGACTTTTATGTGCGCCTTATAGTCGTGAAAATACGGTAGTCAACAACATAATTAATTAGGGACATGCACAAATAACATCAACTAACAAACAAATACATAATTTAATATCAATAAATAGGTAAGTAGTAAACATAAGTAGTCAACAACAAAACTAATTAGGAATTTGAAGTAGTGTGATACCAATTGTCATGTATTTTTATTATTATTTTTGGATAGAGTGAACACCAATCATTTTTATAAATAGGCAACAATATTTTTTTATTTTTTTTCTTTATAAGAAAAATAGAACTTCAATTTTGGACTGTGTAATATTTGTAGTTTTTGCCCTGCATAAAATACTATTGGTATATCTTTTTTCGCTGCATTTATTTCATGTTAAACCTTAAATATTCCTTGTTTTTTTTTGTTTTTTCATAAAAATTCCATCCAATGTGAGCTGCTGTTTAACAATCTCATCAATCCTACTTTCTTTGTTTTTCTTTGTCACAATTATTGCTGTCAGATGTACAACTTGTTCATTCCAATTTGATTAAAGATTAGGGAATATATCAACAAAATTCAAGAACAATGCCAAAGTATCAACCAATAATTGCATTTTAATGGAAAAATATTCTTATTTTATTGCAGGAAATGCCCCCCGTGAGGGTAGTGGGCACGTCTAGTGACAAAGAGATGACACAAGTTGGCGCTTTGGGACAACGTGTGTTTGTTTACACACAATAAAAACAAGGTGGTGAAATTGGTCCAATGGGCTTTTTGTTAGATAATCAGTGTTGACTCACGGTATTTGCCTGGATGACATTTGGTTGTCAATCTCTTCTGTGCATCATGGAATGCAGTCATGCGTGTAGAAGTAGAAATAGCAGGAAAAAATGACTAAGCTTAAAAGGTACATGCAGTGAGTCAAAAACAGCGTTAATGTTTGTGTTTTTCGTACGCCAGCGATGAACGTGGGTCGATGCGACCTGTAGTTTCAAAAGTTAACGTGCGTCATTTGCTTTGCAGTAGAAAAAGGAGGATTAATGATATGGTTGTTTTATTCTGGATGGCAACTGTAGTGCATCACAATGAGAGATTTTTAAAAATATATATTCTGGTGATTGAAGTTTGGCTGTGTGAATATATTTGTACTTTAATATAGTAATAGATTATGAGTGGTGACTTAAGGTGGAAAGATGATACATTAGAGCAAGGGTGTCGGGTTGGATCGCGGGCCAAATTAACGTCAACTCGATTTTATGTATATAATAATTAGATTTTTTTAAATAATTTGATTAAAAGAACTGGTTTAAAATCCCTAAATATTCAGTTTTTTATCGATCTAAAACATTGTTTATTTTAGATAGTTTTTATACATTTTCAGATTTTACAAAATGATTTTTGGTCTAAAAATACAGAAAAAAAATGTATTAAAAATGACAATTATTGATTTAAAAGGGGGAAAATCAGGAAATGTAATATACATATACTCTTCTTTTTAATTTGATCCTAAAAAAGAGAATAGGCACTTATGATTTATTTTCTCGGGCCGCACAAAATGATTCGGCGGGCCAGATTTGGCCCCAGGGCCGACACTTTGACACCGCTGCATTAGAGAATGTATGTAACATAATGTTATAATTCTTGAATTACAACTAGATTTTTTTAAGTAGTGTTTTGTAGTTTATTTTAAGAAATAAATTAAAGATGAATATGTTGCTATTGCACGGAAAATTTCCATTTTAATTTTTGCTTGGTATGCAATTATATATCTTTTATTATAGAATTGATAACTTTTAAAACTAGCAAAATACTGGAGACATTTTTGACGTTGCAATGTAATACGCATGCGCGCTTTCTGTTTAGAATGATGCACTTTCCGAAGCCGGAAGTTTGAAGGGGCGTGGCGTAGTTTCCTGACGGCTGTGGTGGAACTCCAAGAGAGCTTCTTGGAGAAGGTAATGACTTTCATTCATATCCTACTTTTCCCTAACTTGCATCTAAACCTCCAGTCTGGATAAAGGCTGCCTGCTAACAGCGATGCGTTCATTTTCTTTCTTTCCCGTGGACGTTTCAACCTAATGCTAGATGTTGTTAGCATCTTCTAGCTAGCTTTTTAGCTCTAGTTAGTGAGGATGTTGTCATTCACAGCTATAATGTCATTGCAAATCAGCTACAAAAACAGCTTTTTCTGTTTTTATTTCTGGACGCTATGTTCAACTTGTGAATGAATTACAAAAATGCATCATTTTTAAAGTCATCTGTGTGATAATTTAATGTTGGGGATGAAGTGCTATCAAATGCAATGTATTTTGTGTAATGTGGTGCGTTGCGTTTACGTCACTTGGTAGGAATCGGAAAAGTGAGTAGCTTTTTCTGTGTGAATTAACAAATATTTTTTTTCTCAGTGTCCATCATGACTGCAATCAAGCATGCCCTCCAGAGGGACATCTTCACGCCCAACGACGAGCGGTTGCTGGGCATCGTAAACGTTTGCAAGGCTGGGAAGAAGAAGAAGAACTGCTTTTTGTGCGCCACAGGTAGGTAGTTTCTTCATTTTGAAGGTTTGGGAATGTTTTCAAGTTGACAACGGATTTTGACACTCGCCCTTCCAGTTACCACCGAGCGGCCCGTTCAGGTCAAAGTGGTGAAGGTAAAGAAATCTGACAAAGGCGACTTTTATAAACGGCAGCTGACGTGGGAGCTACGCGATTTGACGGAAGTGGATGCCAAAGATGCTAGCAAGGTCATTTTTTAAATGTATTTTTAAAAGCTATGCCTATGTGAAATCAGTTTTTACATCAATTTAACAGTGATTTTTTTTTTTTGCTTCAGGAAAACCCAGAGTTTGACCTCCATTTTGAGAAAGTCTACCGTTGGGTAGCTAGCAGCACAGCTGAAAAGAACTCGTTCATATCATGCATTTGGAAGCTGAATCAGCGCTATTTGAGGAAGAAGGTGGAGTTTGTCAATGTCAGTTCTCAACTGTTGGAAGGTACGCTAACTTGCCTTTTTCTCTTATATTCTCCCTATTGTAATTACATTTAAAGAGACAGACAACACTTTATTGCAAATTTCTCTAATACATGAGAAAACAATGTCTAAACATAAAATGACATACACACTACCATTTTGTGACGTCAGTTATACCCACCAGTGATAATGGGTATTAATGATGTCACGGTCACAAAAGGGGGCGGGCAATATGAAATACTTCAATTTGATTGGCTGCCACTACTAATGATTTTCTTGTAATACAAAGTTTTTGATTTTCAAGTGTTGTCTGTCCCTTTAATATTACCTTTGTGCCTGTTGTGTTAATTTCAAGCATGTTTATAGAGTGACAACTCGACTCTTTTTGCTTCCTGTGTTCAATTTCTTCTTTTTCTCTCAAACTTTCTCTGTCCAGAACTTCCTAAAGCGGAAGGTTGGTAGGACTTAACTTTCCCCCGCCAGTCCTTCCTCCTCCCACTAAATCCTCTTCATTATTCTTCATGACATCACCCCCCATAAACGTGTCACCAAATTCAAATTGCATTAACTCATCCCACTCCTATAGACCACATAGATCACATGTGTCAAAGTGGCGGCCCGGGGGTCAAATCTGGCCCGCCGCATCATTTTGTGTGGCCCGAGACCGTAAATCATGAGTGCCGACTTTCTGTTTTAGGATTAAATACAAATGAAGAGTATAGATGTATATTCCATTTCCTGATTTTTCCCATTTTTAAATCAATAATTGTCATTTTTTAATCCATTTTTTCTGTTTTTAGGTCAGAAATCATTTTGTAAAATCTAAAAATATATTTTTAAAAAGCTCCAATAAACATTGTTTTAGATTCATAAAAAAATTGAATATTCAGGGATTTTAATCCAGTTCTTTTAATCCATTTATATAAAAAAAAAATCTAAATATTATATCTAAAATGGTCCGGCCCACATGAAATCAAGTTGACATGAAACCAACCCTTCACATAGTGTATTTTGTTTTATTTTTTAATGCCACCATCCATTTAAAACAGAACTTTTTATCAGATAAGTAAACCTCCGCTCCGTCACTGAATGTCTTCACATGTCAGTCAAATGTTTCACCTTAAATCTACTTTCACCAAATTGAAATATTTCCTCCTATTTTGCTTGAGCGCATCATTTTTTTACGACTATTTTTTTATAGAGTCGGTACCCAGCGGCGAGAGCCAAAGCGTCGCTGGCGGTGATGAGGACGCATTGGACGATTACCAGGAGCTCAGCACCCGTGAGGAACAGGACATTGAAGGCATGATGGAGGTGTGCGAAGATGCCATCTCTAATGCCGAGGCCTTTACCGAGCAGCTCTCCAGGGAACTTCAGGTTCTAGATGGGGTGAGTTCATAATTCAATCGTCCAATCCAATTTGTCGGAGCATCTAAAATACCGTATTTTTCAGACCATGAGTCGCTCCACCTAAGTTAAACCAGCCCAAAAAAAATGCACATTGCTGAGGAAAACAATAAAACATAATACCTTGAGATACGAGCATAATGCGTTCTGGTATTGAGCTATTATATTAATTTGCTCGTATCTCAAATCAATTTTACAATAGAAATGAACCCAATACAAATTAATTCGTTCCCATCTTGTAATTTTTTTTAGTATGTTGGGACGCTAATATGTCAAGGTATTACTGTATATGAAATATTATATATATACACAAGTATTTTATTCCAGAATAGAAAATGCAGTAACTTATAAATTATTAAAAAAATAGACTTGCTTCAAACTTTTTAAAAATATTTATTATTAAACGTTATGTAAGTATTTTTTTTGTCAGTTCCGAACCGAATGTTTGGCTCCCGATTGGCCCCCGATTGGCTCCCGTTTGGCTCTCAATTGGCTCTCGAGTGGCTCCCATTTGGCTCCCATTTGGCTCCCATTGACGGCAATTGAAGTGCTTCAACTCATTCAACACTCCCAGTTCAAATGGAAAATCTTAAAATATTTTACATATTCTATTTGTGTCCAAAGTCAGCCGGAATAGGGTCCGGCACCCCCCTGCTACTCTATGTGAGAATAAACGGTTCACACAATGAATGAATGAATTCATGCCAGTTAAGAATATCAAAAATTCACATGGTTGAGTCTTTAATCCTCATCCCCCTCTACTTTAAAGGCCAACATCCAATCCATCATGGCGTCGGAAAAGCAAGTCAACATCCTAATGCAGCTTTTAGATGAAGCACTGGGCGAGGTGGACACCATCGAGGGCAAGCTTAGCAGCTACGAGGAGATGCTCCAGAGCGTCAAGGACCAAATGGATCAGATCTCGCAAAGCAACCGCCTCATCCAGATCAGCAACACCAACAATGGCAAGATGCTGGATGAGATCCAATTCCTTGTGGTGAGGAACAACTCATTTCAAACCACATCGCTTCCCACCTCGTAACGTTATGACCCCCCGCCCCCCCCTCGCCAAGCACAACATGGATCTCTCCAGGGGCCATATCCGAGCCCTCCAAGACGGCGACCTGACTTCTTCCAAAGGCATCGACGCTTGCATTAGCGCGGCGGAAGCTCTTTTGCAGTGCATGAACGTAGCGCTCCTGCCAGGTATTTTTGCATTGTTGCCGGCCACCCAAATTAGAAACGACTCATTTTCTTATCATTCTTTTCTTAGGCCACGACAAGCTGATGGCTGTCAAACAGCAACAGCATCTGTTCACTGACCTGAGGGACACATTCGCTCGCCGCCTTACCAATCATCTCAACAATGTCTTTGTTCACCAGGTAACATAGCCTCCATCAATCACAGCTCGTCTTCTTTCGTGACTTTATCTTCAAGTAAATCATCGGGGACCCATACCACCCTAGCTAGTCACAATCTGTTCCAGCTGCTGCCCTCTGGCAGATGCTATAGGTCTCACAAATTTTTCCCACATTCATTAGGACTCTAAACTTGCGGTAGCACGACACACAATCCCTTCTGTGTAATAATTTAGGGGTGAGGTAATATGAAAACGACAAAACCTATGTCCGATTATTATTATTATTACCTTATTTTCACGACTATAAGGCGCACTTAAAAGTCTTAAATTTTCTCCAAAATAGACAGTGCGCCTTATAATCCAGTGCGACTTATATATGGAAAAAAACAGAAAAACAAAAAAACACCACTGTCGGATATTAAAAAAACACAAAGGCCTGAACTGAAACAATACTGTTAAATATGCAGATGCCATCTTAGTTTACAACATCTTCCATCATATAGCTCCTCCCCTACTGCAAGATTTGATACAAAAAAATCCAAAACGTCAACAATGGCTGGTTGGTTTTCTGTTTTTTCCATATATAAGGCGCACTGGATTATAAGGCACACTTTCTATTTTGGAGAAAATTCAAGACTTTTAAGTACGCCTTATAGTCGTGAAAAACGGTATTGTCATTAGTAAGAAAGTCAGCAAATGATTGAACAGGTATAATAACTATAAAGTTTGTTTGCCTATCTTTTGTGCGATGAAGGGCCACGACCAGAGTTCCACTCTGTCCCAACACACTGTGGAACTGACCCTTCCCAAGCACGGCCCACTTCACCGAGATCTACTGCGTTACGCCAAGCTCATGGAGTGGCTGAAGATCACCCACCGCGAAAAGTACGAGGGCTTATCAAGGGTCAGTACTCTTACTCCGACACCCTCTTGTGTTCCTGTTGAATTAGCCAATCACACACCAATCTCACTCGAACTTGCACAGGTTTGTTTACGTAGCGTAATAGCAGTTATTTTTAGTTTAGTAGAAGGTCAGCAAGCAAGCTCTAAAGGATTGGGACACAAAGCCAAAAACGCAACAACACTGTCCGATATTAAAATTAAATATTGCATTAATATTATTAAAAAACACACAAAAACGCCCGAACTGGAACAATACTGGTAAATATGCAGATGCCACCTTAGTTTACAAAATCTTTCAAAACAAAGCTCCTCCTCCAAGGCAAGATTTTGTACATTTTTGTAGGATTTTGCTGGCTCTAGAGGTGAATGTGTAGTTCCCTTCAAAAGGAGTGCATTCAGCCAAAGCACATACCCGGAACTCAATACCAATTAAAATATGTGAATTCCCATCTCTGAACCTCTTGGTCAATCATCAACCAACATAAGGAATTAAAGATGGAAATTAGCCCTCGGTTACAATCTTACATGCCGTACCAAAATAGACAGGGCGCCTTATAATCCAGTGCGCCTTAGATATGGAAAAAAATAAAATGTACCATTCATTGAGGGTGCGCCTTATATATGGGAAAAATTGAATAAACAATAGTACTTCAACCAATAGTGGCCTCCACGCAGAATAAAAACAAAAAATCCTAAAAAAAAGTACTGTATTTTCACGACTATAAGGCGCACTTAAGTCTTAGATTTTTTTCCAAAATAGACAGGGCGCCTTATAATCCAGTGCGCCTTATATATGGAAAAAATTAAAATGAGCCATTCATTGAGGGTGCGCCTTATAATCCAGTGCGCCTTATATATGGAAAAAAATAAAATGTGCCATTCATTGAGGGTGCACCTTATAAGGCTATGTGCCTTATAATGTGGTGCGCCTTATATATGGAAAAATTGAATAAACAATAGTACTTCAACCAATAGTGGCCTCCACGCAGAATAAATACAAAAAAATCCTAAAAAAAAAACGTACTGTATTTTCACGACTATAAGGCGCACTTAAGTCTTAGATTTTTCTCCAAAATAGACAGGGCGCCTTATAATCCAGTGCGCCTTATATATGGAAAAAATTAAAATGAGCCATTCATTGAGGGTGCACCTTATAATCCAGTGCGCCTTATATATGGGAAAAAATGTCATTCATTGAGGGTGCGCCTTATAATGCAGTGCGCCTTATAGTCGTGAAAATACGGTAATTACATATACATGTTAATTAACATGAATATGTGCTGTCCCTTAGTAAATAAATCAAACTCAAGCATTGTTGTTTGCCATTTCTTTCCAGACCTACGTGGACTACATGAGCCGACTATATGAACGGGAAATCAGAGATTTCTTTGAGATTGCTAAAATCAAAATGGCAGGAACCAGCAAGGAGGCAAAGGGCAAGTTTGGTAAGAATTGGCGGAGTCTTGCTATGGAGGTTGCGTTCTCGCTTACCAAATACTTAAATTAACACAAGCTTAAAAGTTGTTTCTTGCCGCTGTGTTTATCGTCATGTCTTGCGATGTTTTCAAGCTGTTCAGCAGATTAATATCTCAACAGCTAAATCTGTTTCCAGTATTCTCCGTCGACATTTCTTTGGGAAAACAACCCAGAGATTTGTCGTCTTGGATGTTTGTTTTCCCAACGAAGCATTTGGCCTTTCTTAACATGCATGTACTTTAATGTAAGTCTAACCTCTCTCTGTCTTTGATGCTCGCCCTTTTTTAAAAAAAAAACTGGCTGCAGCTACGCTTCCACGGAAAGAGAGCGCGCTCAAACAGGAAACGGAAAGTAAGTGAAACATGGGAAGTGAACCTCCCCCAACCCTGTTTTCTTATCACAATGCTTTCCATGTAACTGCACTGAAAACCATTTCGGTCTTGACATAAGTCAGCTTGCTATTGTGCTTTTGTTACAACATTGCATTATAATATGGTTGACTGACCTATCAAAGGCTTGCATTGTTTTTGTATGGTTTTGCATGACTTGTGCATGGGTGGTACCAAAATTGGAGGATTTTTGCAAAATTGGAGGATTTTTGCCATCTTAGTTTACAAAATCTTCCATCATATAGCTCCTCCCCCACTGCAAGATTTTGTACAAAAAAATCCAAGACATCAACAATGGCTGGCTCTAGAGGTGACTGTGTAGTGAGTGCTTCATACCTGGAAGTCAATAGCAATTACCGTATTTTCACCACTATAAGGCGCACTCAAAAGTCTTAAATTTTCTCCAAAATAGACAGTGCGCCTTATATATGGAAAAAACAGAAAACCAAAAACCACCACTGTCGGATATTAAAAAAAACACAAACGCCTGAACTGAAACAATACTGTTAAATATGCAGATGCTATCTTAGTTTACAAAATCTTCCATCATATAGCTCCTCCCCCACTGCAAGATTTATACAAAAAAATCCAAAACATCAACAATGGCTGGCTCTAGAGGTGACTGTGTAGTGAGTGAGTGCTTCATACCTGAAAGTCAATAGCAATTACCGTATTTTCAGGACTATAAGGCGCACTTAAAAGTCTTAAATTTTCTCCAAAATAGACAGTGCGCCTTATATACGGAAAAAATGTCATTCGTTGAGGGTGCGCCTTATAATGCGGTGCGCCTTATAGTCGTGAAAATACGGTACATGTTTCTTTGTTCTAATTGTCATTTTGCCATATTTCATGTTAAAAACAAGGTCTTCACGGTAGTTCTGGAAAGCTGACCGGCTCTGCATCCAGCCTCAACAAACTAAGCGTGCAGGGCTCGAACAGCCGCCGCTCGCAGTCCTCATCGCTGCTGGACATGGGCAACATGTCGGCCTCTGACCTGGATGTAGCTGACCGCACCAAGTTTGACAAGGTAAACTCGAGAGAGAATTTGGAACGAGGGTTCATATGGGAGTTTGTGTGAAATGTGAAAGCAACTGTGGTGGATTTTGGCAGATATTCGAGCAAGTCCTCAGTGAATTGGAACCTCTTTGCCTTGCGGAACAAGACTTTATCAGCAAGTTCTTCAAGCTGCACCAACACTCGACTTTCATGCCTCCTCTTGCCCAGGTAAAACATTTTGCTTTAGTAAGTATTCATGAAATTTGAAAAGTTATAGCTGGGCGATAAAATAATAATGATAATTATCGGGAAATAATTTTTGTCAATGATAATATTAAAAACTTTCGTTAAAAAAAAAAAAAACATTTTGAACTGTAATTACACCACCTGGCCACAATAGAGAACGGGGGCGCTGCTGCGAGATGAACGCTAGTTCCAGACCAACCTGTCAGGAGAAGATGACGAGCAAACGCGGTTTTAGCATGTTAGCAATCGAGGCTAACACAAAGCATGAACGTAAAAGGACAATCACACAAAATAAGCGATTAGGAGATGCAGGACCACACCGAGCCGACCCACTAAAAGATCCATTATCAATATTAATCGATACATTTTTATTTTTTAAATCGTGATAACAATTTTCGCCCAGGTCTACTTTCATTTTGGCATACTTTAATTTCATTTTCTTAGTTTTACACCGCATGTGTTTTAATTTTAATTTTACCAATTAAGTAGAATGTAATATTATTGATGATGGTGTTATTCCAAAAGACTTAATAATTCCTCCTAAAACTGGATTCAGCATGCAAAAGTCTAAAGAATATTGTTATTAAGTCTTTGTTGCAATGAATTTTGGTTTGGATGCAACCCAAACTAATTTACAATCCAATATTCCAATTCTACTCCAATATTTAATACTATACTACAATGCAAGGATCCAGTCCAATATAATGTACACTGCCACCTGAGGCATTTTCTCTTATTATATTTCCACTTGTTAAAACAATAATGTAGATGGATTATCAACAGCATGACCATTTTTAAAGCAAACTGTGCCGTCTCTGGGTTATGCAAGGAGGCACTCTTGTTGTTCCTTTTCTCCACAAAACATAAACTTAGAAAGCAATAACAGGCGTTGGCATACTCTAATCTCTCATATGCGGCGGTAAATGTCTGGCAAGAGTTTTCAGATTGTTTTCCACTATTTTGTCAGCCCGAAGCAGAGGATTTGGATGGCAACACACTGCCAAGAATGCATTCCCAAGTGGAACATAGACACTCCTTGTCATCCGAGTGAGTACTCACATTAACTCCAATGGGCAATACCGACAATCTTACTATATTTCTTCATTTTTTTAATCTTTTTAAAGTAAAGAAATGGTGCGGCTGATGATGAACAAAGTTTTCCAAAGCATCGAGACCGAGCTTAACAGTCTCATTGCACTGGGCGACAAGATCGACAGCTTCCACTCGTTGTACATGCTGGTCAAGATGAGCCACCATGTTTGGACGGCCGAGAATGTGGACCCGGCTTCTTTCCTTAGCACCACGCTGGGAAACGTGCTAGTCACTGTCAAGAGGAACTTCGACAAATGCATTGTAAGTAGGGTGGAATGTTGTTATACAGTGTTCCCTCGCTTATCGCGGTTAATGGGGACCGGGACCACCCACGATAAGTGCGTTTCCGCAAAGTAGAGTTTCCCCTTCAAAAATGCTTAATTTGAATTTAATTCCATTTTTTTTAACATTTATTTATTTATTAATTTATTTTTTTGCCCCCTGTATACAGCACACCATATAGAATACGGGTAGAGAGGGTGAAATTCATGTTATAACAAAAAAAATGTAAAATATGTTGTTTCAATGTAATATTTGTATTTTTTTTTCCAAAAAAAATCTGCGAAGCTCTGAGTCCGCGATAGCTGAACCGCAAAGTAGCGGGGTAACACTGTATTACCGTTTTTTCTCGCATATAAGCAGTAGCATTAAAATTGCCTTAAAATCATTGTATTTTACAATTTCCCTCGTATAAGCCGCCCCCTGATTCACAATTTTCACCTCCATGTTAATGGTTTTAATAGGGAGTACAAATGTGTTACTTTCTATCGTATTTACTCGCATATAGCCGTCTCTGCGTATAAGCCATAACCTTCAAATTGCCTTAAAATCGTTGAATTTTACAATTTCCCTTGTATAAGCCCCCTCTTGCACAATTTTCACCCCCTATCTTCATGGTTTTATAGGGAGTACAAATGTGTTACTTTCTACCGTATTTTCTCGCATATTAGCCGTCTCTGCGTATAAGCCGTAGCCTTCAAATTGCCTTAAAATCGTTTAATTTTACAATTTCCCTCGTATAAGCCCCCTCTTTCACAATTTTCACCCCCTATCTTCATGGTTTTAATAGGGAGTATAAATGTGTTTGAAGGGAAAATATTAAGAAAAATAATCATAGATGTCAAAATGAATTTTGTTTAGCGTTTTATCAGTTTAGCTTTTCTCTATTTTGAAATAAATTGCCATATCGCATTGTTTTGCAATATGGCGTTTCGTCTTTGTCACCTTGCAGTTTTGTGCATGTCAAGTCTTATTTGTGCGCATATAAGCCGTACCCTAGATTCAGTCATCATTTTGTTGAGTGACAAATATGCGAGAAAATTTGATAACTCGTTGGTAAAGCCTTTCAAAAACTATTATTTTGATCATTAGCTGCCACTGGCGGCAATGGATATCGGATCTCTTGCCAAAAAAAAAAAAATGCACGGCACTAAAATAACCAGTTGACTTTCCTTCTTGCAGTTTGGCCAGATCGGACAAATGGAAGAAGTGAAAATTTCCAAAAAGAGTAAAGTCGGCATCCTACCATTTGTTACTGGATTTGAAGAATTCGCCGAACTGGCCGAGACCATCTTCCGAAACGCCGAACGTCGCGGTGACTTGGACAAAGCTTACGTCAAACTCATCAGGGCTGTCTTCATGAACGGTAGGAATTCCTGAGTCATTCGTTTTTAGGTTGAAAGCAAAACTCTACAAGAAGTAACTCGTATTCATTT
Organism: Stigmatopora nigra; assembly: GCF_051989575.1. Taxonomy (NCBI): domain Eukaryota; kingdom Metazoa; phylum Chordata; class Actinopteri; order Syngnathiformes; family Syngnathidae; genus Stigmatopora; species Stigmatopora nigra. Next base: position 3,457,538 of record NC_135512.1, on the reverse strand, counting down.
AGTGGAGAAAGTTGCTAGCGAGAGTCAGAAAACCCCACGAGACGTAGTCATGATGGAAAACTTCCACCACATCTTCTCCACACTTTCCCGACTCAAAATCTCTTGCCTGGACGCGGAGAGACGCGAAGCCAAGCACAAATACACCGACCACCTGCAATCCTACGTCATCAATTCCCTAGGCCAACCTCTGGAAAAACTCAACGTAAGACCAAATAAAAAACGCCAACCTCACAGATTCATACTCATTTGGGTTCTGTTGCAGCAATTCTTCGAGGGTGTGGAAGCCCGTGTAGCCCAAGGAGTCCGTGAAGAGGAGGTTAGCTACCAGCTAGCCTTCAACAAACAAGAGCTCCGCAAAGTCATTAAAGAATATCCTGGAAAAGAGGTTAAGAAAGGACTGGATAATCTTTACAAGAAGGTGGATAAACACTTGTGTGAAGAGGAAAGCTTATTACAGGTAAAATTTGCTTTTTGTCTTTTAGTTTTTAGCTTCTTTTCAAAAACAATCTTCCTTCCTGCCATGTTTTTTCCTCGCAGGTGGTGTGGCACTCCACGCAAGACGAGTTCATCCGGCAGTATAAACACTTTGAGGGACTGATTGGTAGATGTTATCCAGGCTCTGGAATCACTATGGAATTTACTATTCAGGACATGTTGGAGTATTTCTCTAGCATTGCACAGTCCCATTAGGACGTCTGATATTGACTCACTACTGACACACTCTGGGTAAACATGCAAAACCCAGATTTGTTCATACTTTTTCATCTTTATTTTCATAGCATCCGGTCAGGGGTAAGCAAACTGGACGATCTTTGCTAATAATCGAAATTCGTAAATAGCAGTCATAGAAAAACATGAAGTCAAACTTGAGAACTGCGAGGCAAATGTGCTAACCATTTGGATAACCATGTGTTTATTCATCCATTCAATTTTTTTGGGCCAATAAAATCCTCTTCTTCAGATGTGAATGGGAAAACTTTGAATTGCATAATTGGGCTATAAATGGATTAGATTAATACAACTGTATCCATCTTTAAATGGCAATTTTCCTAATTGGATTACAGAATTATTAATAAACTACCCACTGTACCACACTGGAAGCAGTAACGAATAATAAAACGTGTGGAAAAAAAATCCATATTTAAGCAAATGTAATCTACATAGCAACACGTAAATGACGATGTAATCTGATTGGACCGAATAACAAATTAAGCATCCACTCCAAACTAAAAGATGTAAAAGTAAGTATACACTATACAATATGGATAATAGATTGTAATTAAATATGTCTAAATATTTTGACATTCAATTTTGTCAGTTTAGTTGGAAAAGATATGGGTTTTAATGACATTTTGCTGTTTTAATGTAATCTACATAGCAACACGTAAATGAAGATGTAATCTGATTGGACCGAACAACAAATTAAGCATCCACTCCAAACTAAAAGCTGTAAAAGTAAGTATACACTATACAATATGGATAATTGATTGTAATTAATTATTTCTAAATAATTTGACATTCAATTTTGTCAGTTTAGGTAGAAATGATATGGGTTTTAATGACATTTTGCTGTTTTAACACCGCCCGGCTGGAATTTGAAGAACGGACGGCGCTGGTGAGTATAGTGAGCGTCTTCAGTAATGTTTCCCTACTTCCATGGTGACGAATGAAAATCTGATGACATCGGCGCTCTTTTTAAACTTTTAAATAACATTCAGTACTAACAAACAGGCCAGCAAAAATATTTAGAATTAAGAAAATTGCCTTTACATGTGCTACGATGTTTAATTAAATGGATCCGATGTCTAAATAGCGCCTGTTTATGTGGGATGAACCTTTCTTAAACCTTCAGTCCAATTTTATTTACGCCTAAAGAGGTAGGTTGCAATAACAATCGACTTTATATTAATAAAAATGTGTTTGAAATTATTTTTTGCCAATGAATAGATTGGAAATGTGTTAAAAATGTATAGCTAACTTGTAGCTAAAGTAGCTAGCTGCTAGTCGACTGTAGTTGGCAACATGGCTCACTCAATTCGCTCCGTTAAAAAGATAGCAGAGCAAAATGGACACTCCATCGGGTGTCTTTTTTATAATTTTGTGAATATTTGACGCATGAATATTTATTATAGGTCAATGGAGAGCATTGCGGAGAGGAAATTCGTCAATTTGAGGAGGCGTCTTGACCAGCTGGGTTACAAACAGCCTCTGGCAATTGATAATCTGCCTCTTGTCGAGAAGCTTTTCAGGTAATACTTTCCGATTTAACAACACTATTTCGGTTATAAAGGAGTGGAACATTTTCGGAAAATATTGTGAAGTGTTTTGGGACTTCTCTGACTTGTCATTGAATTTGGTTTATGTAGTATCTCTCTTGTTTTTTTGTGTCCTCAAACTAGTAGGGTTGCGATAATATATCGATAAGGTGATATATCGCATATCGGTAAATAGATAAAATATCCAAAAATTTGCAAGACATTGTTTACAAGAATGTTGCAATAATACAGTGTTGCTGTATTTATTGACAAACATTTACAGTGCAATAAAAAAAATCTTTTTCCAATTTACAAATGGCTTGTTTTGCTCATAAATAGCTAAAGCAAAAATGGATTTTTTGGCTCATGTAGTTGTTGTATCAGATGAGATATTTGTTATTGTGACGTTCCCAAACTCATACTTTCAATAACTATGCAGCAAAAAGACAAACATGAATCATAATTTACTGGTTCTCCTGTGGAAAAATTGAAAATGCATCATTATTTAAAAGTACAATCCTTATTCATTTTTCACAGCGATTTGGTCCACACGACCGAAAGTCTGCGCAATGCAAAACTCTCAGCAAAGTCCACGAAGGAAACACAAAACCTTGACGTCCTCCTGGAACCCTACAAGGCTGATAACGCCAGACTCGTCCGGGAGAACAACCAACTTCACCTTGAGCTCCTCAAGGCGAAGGAGGAGATGGAACACGTGACCAGAGGTATAACGTGAAAACCATGAGGTAGCCTGTGCCATATTTTCACAACTATAAGGCGCACCGCATTATAAGGCTAACCCTAATGAATAACACACTTAATTTTTTTCCGTATATAAAGCACACTGGATTATAAGTCGCACTGCATTATAAGGCGCACCCTCAGTGAATAACACACTATTTCTTTCCGTATATAAAGCACACTGGATTATAAGTCGCACTGCATTATAAGGCGCACCCTCAATGAATAACACTATTTTTTCCGTATATAAAGCACACTGGATTATAAATCGCTCTGCATTGTAAGGCGCACCCTCAATGAATGACACATTTTATATTTTTTCTCATATATAAAGCGCACTGGATTATAAATCGCACTGCATTATAAGGCACACCCTCAATGAATGACATTTTTTTTCATATATAAAGCACACTGGATTATAAGGTGCACCCCATTATAAGGCACACCCTCAATGAATGACATTTTTTCATATATAAAGCACACTGAATTATAAGGTGCACCTTATTATAGGGCACAACCCTCAATGTATGACACATTTTATTTTTTTCCATATATAAGGCGCACTGGATTATAAGACGCATGTCTATTTTGCAGAAAATGTTAGACTTTTAAGTGCGCCTTATAGTCGTGAAAATACAGTATTTAATTTCAAATGCTCTGATGTCAAACCAAAACACGAAAAAAACTCGCCTGCTTCATTTCAGAGTTCAAAAGTCACATCAGAAAACTGGACCATGACATGACCGACATAAGGTTTTTAAACAATCAATACGCCCAAAAAGTCCGTTGCCTGGAGAAAGATAGCAAAAGCAAAGGCGAGCGCATCCTACAGTTGCAGGAGAAAAACCTGCAAGCCGTAGTACAAACGCCAGGTAATCATAATATTGGCTATGATTTTTTTTTTTTTTATATAGTTGTTGGTACTATAGTCGTGTTCCTTCCAGGTGGGAAAAAGCGCAGCATTGCTTTCCGACGTCAGAGGATGCAAACTGATGAGCTCATCCCTCCCGCCGTAAGGTCGGCGTATCCCGTGACTCAGCCCGACGATCCGTATATCGCGGATCTCCTACAACTGGCTGATAACAGGTCGCTATTTCGTTTTTAATCGCTTGTATGACGATATTCTACTTTCTCTGTTTTGATTATACAAATATTTCTTGGCATTTGTAGGATTATTGAGCTTCAGGATGAAGTCGCAAAAGTCAAATCGGATCTTGCCGAATCCAATGAATGTATACAACTCTTTAATATACAAGTAAGTAACCTGTATATTGTTATTAGCCATTGATTGGAAAGCAGGCCCTATCAAGTCATTTTTCTAAAAGGTTCCAATCAGGCGTAAAATATTTTGTAATTTTTTATTTTACAGTGTTCCCTCGCTACTTCGCGCTTCAGCTATCGCGGACTCAGAGCTTCGCGGATTTTTTTCAGGAAAAAAAAATGTATTAAGTTAAAATTTTAAATTACACCATCTTACAAGAGGTGGAAACAAAATATTCAATAAGAATTAGTAATTGCATCAAAAAAGGCCAAAGAAATGGTCAATAACATGGTGAGAGTTCAGGAATCGCATTGATGACGTCATGGCTGTTTACAGGTGCATCTTCACCGCCCAAAAAAATAATGTTCACAACTCCCAATAACGATGTTTCTTACGTGCAAAAAACTGCAGAAGATCCTCCATCCGGACTGCTATGATGTTTTTGCTTGGTAGTGCTTTTGTGCACGTGTTACACGTTTCTTTAAGAATTTTTGAAGGGGCACCCCTACTTCACGGAAATGCACTTATTGCGGGGGGTCCCGGTCCCCATTAACCGCTATAAGCGAGGGAACACTGTACATTTCAATCGTTTTTAATTTTAGATAGGCCAGAGGGACCACGAGATTGAGCGTCTGAACCAGGTGCTTCACGGAGGACGGCCACGTGAGGTCGTCGCTTTAGAAGCTAAGAATGCTAGCAATGAGAAAGCCATCACTCAACTTCACCTCCAGGTAAACACCTGGGCTTTTGGTAAAAATCCCGCCCCTGTTTTTAAGTCTCTCACAAGTCACCTCACATCACCCAGATCGATTATTTACAAGACCGCAACAAGACGCTAGAGGAGACGGTAGAGGGTCTGCAGAAAAAGTCGTCCAACCAAGTAGCTGACCTCTCTTTAAAGAACTTTGAATTGTGTCAAGAATTGACGCATATTGACGACCTGGCCCTGCGGATGGAAATGGATAAGGAGAAGGCGCTAGAAATGGCTGACGTGGAGTTGCGGGATAATGAGGTAAGCTTGGGAAACTCACAGTTAAAGTACTTTTTTATCCTTTGTTAGGTTTTTTTTTTTTTCGCTTTAAGTTGTGATATGTGGATAACTTGGAGTTTTAGATACAATGTTAAAATAAAATAAAAAAAACAACTCTTAGAAACCTGTTAAATTTACAGTAAAATGCTGGTTAAGGTTCTTAGAATTATACTGTTAATAAAGTTATCGTATTTTCTCGCAAATCTGTATTTGTCGCTTAAAAAAAAAATAAGGTACGGCTTATATGCGAGTAAATTAGACTTGACATGCACAAAAACGCCATAACGCAAAACAATGCGGCCGATATGGTAATTTATTTCAAAATAGAGGAAAAATAAACAGATAAAACGAGAAACTACATTTATTTTGGTGACTATGAATGAAATTTTAAGAAAAAAAAATAGCCGTGTCTTTCATAAAATGTGAAAAAACTCACTTGTGCCTGCTATTTTTGACAAGAAAATATGATAACTGTCAGTTTAACGTGGATTTTTCAGTTTCCTATCAAAAATTGTTTTCCCTTATACACAGCAAGTCATTCAAAAACAACAGAAAGTCATTAAGGACTTGGAGGACAAGCTTGAAAAACTAAAAATGGTAATTGTTTCACGTCAAACATTTTCCTCATTGATTTTGCCCAATTTGAAGTAACATTTTTTTCTCGTAATTTAGGACCTTTTTGAACGGAATTCTGAGAAAGGTTCCGTTGAAGAGCGGCTACTCGAGCTTCAAAGACAAAACATGAAATTGGAGGAAACACTGGGATTTCTGGAAGCTCAGAAAAAAAGACTGGAAGAAAAAGTGGAAAAGATGATGTCTGCTGGTATATTTGGAGGGAATACTCCTGGGTAATTATTGGTCTATTTTCTTGAAACGTCCATTGACTTTTTTATTTTTACTAGACAAAGACACGGTGCTCGAGCTGGAGGCCTTGCGAGCCAAACATGGCGTCTGTGGTCGAGAGCGCTCGCCATCGCGCTTGGACGCCTTTGTCAAGAGCCTTGAGGAAGAACGGGACCGCTACCGTCGCGAAGCCGAACACCTCAGAACGCTTCGAGGAGCCGGAAGTCCACTTCGCAGTCTAATCCAGAATGGTAGTCCAGGAAACAAGGTAAACCATGTCAGTCAAGTTAAAACGTAAATGTATACCTTGCAAATTAGTATTTTCATCTAAGGGCATATTTAAAGTCCATAGTTTTCTTGCTTTTTTCAGGGATAAAATACAATCAGTTTTTTTTTTTGATGCCGATCCTTTTCTCATTGCAGTTTTCGCATGTTACAGGATTTAGGTACTCGGACGTTTGGTCGCCGGACGTTTGACAACATGACTGAGAGTTTACTGTTGAACTCAGCTCTCAAAATTATATTCATGGGAAAGTTTAATATCTAAATATCTACTGTTGAAACCAGCTCTCAAAATTATATTAACCCGGGAACCAAACGTCTTCGTGACCAAATGTCCGGGCGACCAAACGTCCGGGCGACCAAACGTCCGGGCGACCAAACGTCCGGGCGACCAAACGTCCGGGCGACCAAACGTCCGGGCGACCAAACGTCCGGGCGACCAAACGTCCGGGCGACCAAACGTCCGGGCGACCAAACGTCCGGGCGACCAAACGTCCGGGCGACCAAACGTCCGGGCGACCAAACGTCCGGGCGACCAAACGTCCGGGCGACCAAACGTCCGGGCGACCAAACGTCCGGATTTGACAGCAAACGTCATTCAATTTTTAGACAAAATGGCCTGTGTTAAAAATCATGGAGCGAATACCGTATTTTCTCGCATATTAACCGCCTCCGTATGTGTGATACACATGAGCTCACAGTTAAAACTCGTCGTTTTTTCAGCGAAGCGTCGCCGAATCCGAAATGCTGGACGTGGTGAGGGAGCGAGATTTCCTTAAAGCCGCTCTACAGGAGGTAGAGAACCACACAGAGGAAATCCAGATCAACGTGAAAGCCCTTAGCGCAGAGAAAAACTATTTCAAAACCATGTTCCAACAGGTGAAAAGCAGATTTTCCAAGCCAAAATTTCTGCTTGCGACAAATATCTAAGTACTCTGGTTTATTTAGGCGCAAGAAAAGCTGCTGGAAATCCGTCATGACTCGAGCACGTCTGAAGAAGTTTTGACACTGAAAGAGGAGCTCAGGCTTGCAGAAAGTAAAATTCTGCAAGTTGAGGCAGAAAGAGAATTGCTGTTGGAAAAACTTAAGGTTTGGACACTTATGTTGTTTGGTAGCATCTCAACTTGGGTATTTTTTAACAGTTGAACTTGGTCCATTCCTTTGAATCATGACAGTAAGAGCCAGACATATTTGTTTAATCTTTTAAAATGCAAAGCAGTTTTCCGATTCTGTTTGCCTTGATTCATTTTTCACCATTTTTTTCTCTTCATCAGTTTGGCCAAACATCCTCTCCCCCAAGTGGGAATGCGCAAGAAAAGAGGATTCTCGACATGCAAAATGTCATCCATTGCGTAAGTCTGGTGATTCTTTAATGCAAGGGTGTCAACTTTAGCTTTTACGTCAACTTGATTTCATGTGGGCCGGACCATTTTAGATATAATATTTAGATTTGTTTTTTCATAAATGGATTAAAAGAACTGAATTAAAATCCCTGAATATTCCGTTTTTTTTATAGATCTAAAACAACATTTTTGAACTAAAAACACAGAAAAAAATGGAATAAAAAAATGACAATTATTGATTTAAAAGGGGGAAAATCGGGAGATTGAGTATACATCTATACACTTCATTTAAATGTAATCCTAAAAAAGAAAGTCGACACTCATGATTTACTTTCCCGGGCCTCACTTTGCTTTAACGTGATGACTTTGACTTGAACTTGTTTTGACTGTGCATCATGTCGTGAAGATGGAACAGGAGAACCTGGACCTCCGTGCACAACTATTTGCGCTGAAGGACAGCAAACGAGACATGGAGCAGAAGTTGGACGTTCAGTCCAGTGTTCTTACCCAGAATGCCGAAGAAGCCACAGAGCAGAGAAAAGCGGCGTCTGCACTGAGGTTTGTTTTAAACATCATATATTTAGCTCGGTTTTTTTTTGACTACTCGCCAGCTTATTGCTTCTGTATGGCAGACTTCAACAGGAGCAAATGCAGTTTTCACTATCTGACCTACAAATTAAGATGGCCGTAAAGACCGCCGACCTACAAGCCGCTTATGAACAGTTGCAAAAACAGGACGAGACGATAGGTGACTATTTTTCCCGGTCATGCATTTTTTTCTTCTTCTTCTCCTTAAGACTCGCAACATGATTTAATGACTTTTCTTTCAGAGGCCTTACGTCAGCAAGTGTCCAAGTATAAGCAGGATGCCGAAGTTCTTCAGAGTTCCTTCACCGCGCTCGATCGGGAGAAGGATTGTCTTCAGGATGAGGTGGACCAAAAGACGGAGAAACTGGTTGCTTTACAAGAAGAACTGGGACAAAATGTATGGCTTCATTTTTTTTAAATCACATTTTTACCTTTTTACAAATACAGATAAGTGTAACACATTGTTTTTTTTCCTAGGCAAAAAACCTTGAAGATGTAAGGTTCACAGTCACCGCGATGGACAAATCTATTGCGTAAGATGGCTTTTTTTTTTCGTGAGAGATGATTGCATCAATTGTTTCTAGACCAATCACAATGGATAAAACTGTAAGATAAGATTGTAAGATAAAATGACAAAGTCGCTTAGCAATTGCTTGTTCATGTTATATCAGCTTTTATGAGTATAGAAACGTTGTAGAGAAGAAACTTGCCCAGAGTTTGGTCGTTGTCATGGAGACTTGCCACTGATTAATCAGACTTTGCCCAAAAGAAACTATACTATACCCTGTTTTCCTATATAAAGACTGACCCACTGTTCATTGAGCTGTTTGAGCTCTCTCCCTATTCTGCAGTCTGGTAACAAACCTATTTTCCATTAATTTGATCTCACTGTTTCTTAACCTGTTCCCGAAGTTTTATTTCAGATCTATCAAAAACCATTTTTATATGGCCAAAATAGTACGGGCATTTAAAATAAAAAGTTTTTCTACATCTATTTGGCGCCCTCTGGAAAATCTAATATATTTTATTTAAGTTTTTTTTTACACTATTCCACGTCTGGGGAGAAAATCTTTGACTCTGAGTCTTTCTGCATGATCAAGGCGTTTTCTCTCCTTTTTTAACTTGCGTTATCTGACAAATTTGTCTCCCAGGCAACAACAGGGGGCGCTCAACAGCCGAGAAAGGGAGCTTGGCAGCCTGAGAAAACAACTAGATGATGCGCAGGTAGAGCTAATGGGATTGCAGAAAACTAAGGAGCTGGCAACCCGAGAGAAGAGGAGACTTCACGATGACTTGACCACAATGACTAGAGAGAACCAAGTAAGAAACGTATTCATGAGAATATCTATCATCAGATTTTAAAACGCTAGGAGTTACCACCTAGTCTGCTTTTCATGTAGACGGTCCACATCGAGTTAGAGGAAGCTCTACGTGAGCGCGATGATCTAAAAATGAGGACACACTCCTATATCGCCGCAGTTGCCAGGTTGGAGAACTTGGTGAAGACAAAGGTAATTTTAGTACCATATTTTCACGACTATAAGACACACTTAAAAGTCTTAAATTTTCTATAAAATAGACGGTGCGCCTTATAATCTAGTGCGCCTTATATATGGAAAAAACGGAAAACCAAAAATGAAAAACCACCACTGTCGCATATTAATAAAACACAAACGCCTGAACTGAAACACTACTGTTAAATATGCAGATGCCATCTTAGTTTACAACATCTTCCATTATATACCTCCTCCCCCATCGCAAGATTTTATACAAAAAAATCCAAAATATCAACAATGGCTGGCTCTAGAGGTGACTGTAAAGTAGTGAGTGCTTCATACCTGGAAGTCAATAGCAAATACCGTATTTTCACGACTATAAGGCGCACTTAAGTCTTAAATTTTCTCCAAAATAGACAGTGCGCCCTATAATGCAGTGCGCCTTATATATGGAAAAAATGGCATTCATTGAGGGTGCGCCTTATTATGCGGTGCGCCTTATAGTCGTGAAAATACGGTACATCACGACGGCTTATATTTGAGAAAATAACTATGTATGATAACGTTACAGGAACAAGAGAACTTAGACCTGCTTGAGCGCTTTCGCACAACTTGCTCTGACGTGCAAGAGCGAAATCACCTGCTACAACAGATGGAAGAGCTCCAGACCTCCACTCGCGTGGAGCTGCGAACCGCCAACACGGAACGCCGCCTCTTCCAAGAAGCCATCGGTCGCAAGGATCTCGAGATCCACCAGGTGAAAGACATGTTCCAAACTGTGGATTATTTGCATTTCAAAGTTGACTATATTGTGGAATTTCTCAATACATCCATAGCACCAGCAAGCTCTTCAGGCGTACGAGACCAAAGCGTCCACACTCGCCCGGACAGTGGCACGATTCGAGGAGGACCTTCGCAAGGTCCAGGAGGAGAAAAACGCTCTTGTCTCAAATCTGGCTTCCTTCAGGGAGCACTGCGCCAAACTGGACTCGGTGAAGGAGATCAATGCCAGGCTGGTCACGTCGAAGAGCATGGAGATTGAAAGGGTGACTAAATCGACATATAACGTTGTAGAACAGGGGTGTCAGACTCGGGTTGGTTCGCAGGCCGCTTTAACGTTAACTCGATTTCACGTGGGCCGGACTAATTGAGATATAATATTTAGATCTTTTTGTTTATAAATGGATTTATAGAACTGAATTAAAATCCCTGAATGTTCAATTTTTTTATAGATTTAAAACAATGTTTATTTGAGCTTTTTTAAAATATGTATTAAATTTCACAAAATGATTTTTGAACTAAAAACACAAAAAATGGATTTAAATTGACAATTATTGATTTAAAAGGGGGAAAATCAGGAAATTTAATATACATCTATACTCTTCATTTTAATTTGATTCTGAAACAGAAAGTCGGCACTCATCATTTACTTTCCCGGGCCACACAGAATGATGCAGCGGGCCAGATTTGGCCCTCTGGCCTCCATTTGCACACCTGTGCTGTTTAATGTTCACCCAAGTTTTTGTTCCCTTCAAGATGGAAGGTGAGCTGGAGGACGTACGCTCTGAAAAGGAGCTGCTGAAAAAGCAGCTGGCCAGCGAACGACTGACGGTCCGCAACCTGGAGGCGCTGGTTTCCAGCAATCGCCAGCAGGTCTTGGAGACACACCTAACGGCCAATGAGAAGGAATCAGAGTTGAAGGTCCTGCGGGAGAGGCTCACCATGGCCGACAACAAGAAGTAGGGATTTCAAGTGTATCTTCTGAGCAAAGTATTGTATTACAGTCTTCCCTCAATTATCGCGAATTCACCTGCTGTCAAACAGTACTGAGCACGCGAGGGACGTGTCCAACCTCCGATCAAAGGTCTCCCAGCTGCAGAGGGAGATGGAAGTCGTCAACAGACAGCTGACGTCTGAGCGCTTTGAACGGTGAGAAACACCTAGTGAGGAATACACGCTTATGAATAGGAGTACCATCCATTGTTTTGGCAGAGAACCAGCGCCACTACTTTGAACCCCGATTTATATTTTCTAATGTTTATTCATTTTAGAAAAATTGTTATTATAGGAACTCGCACATCATATATTTTTTAACATCAAAATGACTAAACCATGCAGAGTAAGCTGTTTGAAAACTCTAAATTGCCCTTAGGGATGACTTTTTTTATATTTTAATTTATAAATGTTAACTCATTAATGGAAGAATATTAACTGCATATTTGTCATGTAAATGATTTCAAGTGTAATTTGAAAATAGAATTTCTCCAAAAATATGCCACTTATTTACACTACTTACAATATTGTATATACTATATATATGTTCACTACTATACTGTACACACTATGTATGTATGTATATGTATGTATACATACATACAGTATAGTAGTGAAGTGTACAAATATGTAGTATATACAATATATACAATATAGTAGTGAAGTGTTTTTTTAATATTACATTATTTGTAATGTCACTGAGTATAGTATGTATGTATGTATGTACGTATGTGTGTATGTATATATATATATATATATATATATATATATATATATATATATATATATATATATATATATATATATATATATATATATATATATATATATACACATACATACATACACATACGTACATACATACATACTATACTCATTGACATTACAAATAATGTAATATTAAAAAAAAGTCATTAGAAGGCATGTGTATTGGCATTGTGATTTATATATATAAATATTAAAAAAAAATATATATATATATATTTTTTTTTTTCTGCCAGCGAGCGGGCAATGCAGGAAATGCGCCGGCACGGCTTGTCCATCTCGCCAGTACGAAGCTCCTCATCGCTGAACGTCTCGGCGGGTTCGCAGCGCACGTCCATCAACATCTCCACTGACAAGTCAGATGATTAATACATAACACTTTTTTTCCGCCTAGACACCGTTTCAGACATTCGGAATAATATATTTGCATACATTTGTGTACATATTGTGTTCGTTGTTGTTCTACTGTAGTATCCTCCATAAATGAAGTCAATGTAGAATGGGCCCAACAGTATTTGCCTTCTCACGTTTATTGAACCGTAGAGTTATATTAGAATTCACATCTGTTTGCACCCATTTGGGGTTTAAATACAGATATATGCCCTAATTTATTTGGTCAATAAAAATGAAAGTGTATTCACAGAATTCACACTATAGTTATTTACTCAAAAGGAAAATCTTTTTAAATCTAATGTTCTAGTGTTGTAGGACTGTGCCTGGGCTTGTGATTCCAAGATGCTCCAACATCTCTTTGGTCAGGTAGGCCCAAAGCTAAGTTCTTCTTGAATAAGGTTGTCAGGGGGCGGCTCACCAGGGATGGGGGCGTGGTCAATAGGTGACGAGGCTCTCGGGGGCTCGAAGGAGATATCTTGCGAAAATGTGCTGGGATGACCCTGACTGTTAGAATTTGATTTCATATTATTATTGTACATTCACATTCAGCCTTGGGAGCAATTTAGAGAATTTAAAGGATGTTTTGAGGACAAAATTTGTCGAATACTCACCACTCAAGGATTTTGCTAGGCAGAATCTCTATCTGGCTCTGCAGTTCAGTGACTTTACCCAGTAGAAAGCTCATGTCCTTCTGCTGCGACATTCTGCCAAAGACAAACCCCAGTAAAGTTTCAAAAGCCATTTACCTCCCAACATTCCCTGATTCTTACGTCTTGTCAGCCTCGGAGAGCTTGTGGCGTAACCTCCCTAGCTCCGCCTCCTTGGTGCTAGCTTCATGGCATGCTTCAGACATCATTGCCTCAATGTTGCCTATTCTCACTTTCTCGCTGGCGAGGTGCTTCTCCAGGACACCCACTTCGGACAAAGTGACCTCATGCCTCACATTTGCCTAAACAAGACCAACTTTTATGCTCAAATAGCTCCAAAATGGGTATCAAAAAAATAACCTCACCCTCACGAGCTCCATTTTCATCTTCAGAAGTTCTACTCTTGCAATTTCTTTGTCCGAGTCCATCTTTACCCTGACGGTAGCCAAGTCGGCCAGAAGGATCCCATTCTCATCCCGTAGGGCACGTAGCTCCGCCTCCATCTGACTCTGCCCTTGTTCTTGTGCCTTATAGCCCTGCAAGTCATCCAAGAGCTGGAAAGATGTTAGGTTCATTAATAATTATACTTTATACTAAAATTATATAACAAAAAAAGGAAGACATCAATTATGGCAAATCTCTAGTGTTATCTTCCAAGTAAGAATCCATCCTAGCTCGTCCTCGCCACGGATTATCGAAAAAGACTGCCAATTTAAGGCATCAAATCAAAACAATTACAAGGTTATCAAAAAACAACAACTGCTGTTCGCAATGAAGACCTGTGAAGGACGCTTAGATTGTTTTTGATCCCAGAGGATGGCTATTAATCAACTTCCGGGAATCTTCGCTCGGTTCGCCTAATATGGAATTGTTTTGCCGAATGGAGGCTTGTTTGTTTAGGTTTTAAACAAACAACCTCCATTTGGCAAAACAATGAAAATGAAGACCAAAAAACAAGTCAAATGAAATAAAGCGCACCATGAATGAAAGAATAAAGCAAGATAATACAGTGTTCCCTCGCTTATCGCGGTTAATGGGGACCGGGACTCCCCGCAATAAGTGCATTTCCGCAAAGTAGGGGTGCCCCTTCAAAAATGCTTAAAGAAATGTGTAACACGTGCAAAAAAGCACCACCAAGCAAAATCATCATAGTAGTCTGTATGGAGGATCTTCTGCAGTTTTTTTGCACATAAAAAACATCATTATTGGGAGTTGTGAACATTGTTTTTTTGGGCGGTGAAGATGCGCCTGTAAACAGCCATGACGTCATCAATGCCATTCCTGAACTCTCACCATGTTATTGACCATTTCCTTGGCCTTTTTTGATGCAATTACTAATTCTTATTGAATATTTTGTTTCCAACTCTTGTAAAACGATGTAATTTATAATTTTAAATTAATATCTTTACACTTTTTATCATTTTTTTCCTGAAAAAAATCTGCAAAGCTCTGAGTCCACGATAGCTGAAGCGCGAAGTACTAATTCTTATTGAATATTTTGTTTCCACCTCTTGTAAGATGATGTAATTTATAATTTTAACTTAATATCTTTACATTTTTTATATTTCTTTTTCCTGAAAAAAATCAGCGAAGCTCTGAGTCCGCGATAGCTGAAGCGCGAAGTAGCGAGGGAACACTGTACTAATTCTTATTGAATATTTTGTTTCCACCTCTTGTAAGATGATGTCATTTATAATTTTAACTTAATATCTTTACATTGTTTATATTTTTTTTCCTGAAAAAATCCGCGAAGCTCTGAGTCCGCGATAGCTGAAGCGCGAAGTAGCGAGGGAACACTGTACCTCCTTAACTTCTCTTTCCTTCTGTTCGAGGGTTTCACAAAGGTTCTGGCGTTCTTTCTCGGATGAGAGGAGCCCCTGGCTCATCGAGCCGATGACGTCCTGGGCGCACACCAACTGGTATTCCTGCTCCTGCAATTCCAAGCGGGTCTTGCGGAAGCGATCCAACAGTTCCAGGTTCTCCCGATCCTGCAAAGGCAGACGTTGGTCGCAGTCACGTAAGAGTTGATCATCGTCCACGTGTCAAAGCGTTTTTGTCTTTCCTTTGTATTCAAGAAGTTCCCCATCCTGGCCAGCTTTTGTTTTAACTCGTCCCTTTCGTGGGAAGAGGCCTCCTTCTCCTTGGCCATGTCGTCCTTCAGCTTTTGGTTTTCACCCACGATCAATTCCTTGTCTCTCTTGAGTCTCCCCAGTGTCTCCTGATGGTTCTCCAGCATCTTTTGTGTGGTCATCTCCTTCACACGGGTTGTCTATGATGGGGGGGGGGGGGAAACGTGACCGGATGTTTAGTCGCCGGTCATTTGGTCCCTTTTGGTCGCCAGTCAAATGGTGACAGAGAGTTTACTGTTGAAACCAGCTCTCAAAATTATATTCATGAGAGCGTTTAATATCTAAGTACTGTTTAATATCTAAGTACTGTTTAATATCTAAGTACTGTTTAATATCTAAGTACTGTTTAATATCTAAGTACTGTTTAATATCTAAGTACTGTTTAATATCTAAGTACTGTTTAATATCCAAGTACTGTTGATACCAGCTCTCAAAATTATATTCATGAGAGAAAGTTTAATATCTAAATATCTACTGTTTTCAACAGTACTTAGATATTAAACAGTACTTGGATATTAAACAGTACTTGGATATTAAACAGTACTTGGATATTAAACAGTACTTGGATATTAAACAGTACTTAGATATTAAACAGTACTTGGATATTAGACAGTACTTGGATATTAGACAGTACTTAGATATTAGACAGTACTTAGATATTAGACAGTACTTAGATATTAGACAGTACTTAGATATTAGACAGTACTTAGATATTAGACAGTACTTAAATATTAGACAGTACTTAGATATTAGACTGTACTTAGATATTAGACAGTACTTAGATATTAGACTGTACTTAGATATTAGACAGTACTTAGATATTAGACAGTACTTGGATATTAGACAGTACTTGGATATTAGACAGTACTTGGATATTAGACAGTACTTAGATATTAGACAGTACTTAGATATTAGACAGTATTTAGATATTAGACAGTACTTAGATATTAGACAGTACTTAGATATTAGACAGTACTTAGATATTAGACAGTACTTAGATATTAAACAGTATTTAGATATTAGACAGGACTTAGATATTAGACAGTACTTAGATATTAGACAGTACTTGGATATTAGACAGTACTTGGATATTAGACAGTACTTGGATATTAAACAGTTCTTGGATATTAAACAGTACTTAGATATTAAACAGTACTTAGATATTAAACAGTACTTAGATATTAAACAGTACTTAGATATTAGACAGTACTTAGATATTAGACAGTACTTAGATATTAGACAGTACTTAGATATTAGACCGTACTCAGATATTAAACAGTACTTGGATATTAAACAGTACTTGGATATTAAACAGCACTTGCATATTAAACAGTACTTGGATATTAAACAGTACTTAGATATTAACCTCTCTCTCTCTTAGATATTAAACTTTCATGAATATAATATTGAGAGCTGGTTTCAACAGTAGCGTCTTTGTCACCTTTTGACTGCCGACCAAAAGACCGAACACCGGGAAAAACAGCCCTACAGGTTAGTTTGGATTTTGGTTGGCGCTTTTTCAATGTAGGTACTTACATCAAAGATGTCTTTTGTTATTATCCAGGTACTTTGCTGATGAAAATATTAGACTATTAGTGCATCTAAGATGACTTGAGATAAGACTTATATCTTGGAAGTTAACCTTCTTGCTCAGTTGCTCCTTAAGAAGCGCCAAACTCTTGCTCTTTTTTGCCGCCTCGTCCTGAAGGACATCTTTCTGGATGCACAGTGCGGAGTAAGAGAGCTCAAAGACCTTGGCGTTCTGTTTTTGCTGGTTAAGCTCCTGACTCAGCGACTCTGGTAAGAAAACCAGGTGAAAGTCATTCCGAAAAAGATAAAGGCCAAAGAGACAATGCCTTCTGTCGTTGTACCGATTGTGTCCTCTAGTTTTTTCATCTGGTCGTGAGCATTGTGCAACTCATCTGTTTTCACATAGAGCATTTGTTGGAGGTCCAAAAGCGAATTCTGAATTTGCTCTTTGTGTGGCCTGCAGAAAAGAGAAAAATCGGTGGATCTGTTGTGATATTGCGTTTGTGTAATCATCTTAAACGTGCTGTCAAATTTTCCATATACACCATATATTCACGACTATACTGTATTATAAGGCGCATCCTCAACGAATGATACATTTCATTTTTTTCCATATATAAGACGCACTGGAGTATAAAGCGCCCTGTCTATTTTGGAGAAAATTTCAGACTTTGAAGTGCGCCTGCTAGTCGTGAAAATATGGTATATGGTATTGAATTCCAGGTACGTTTTATGGCTAAATGCATTCTTTTTGAAGGGAACTACACAGTCACCTCTAGAGCCAGCCATTGTTGATGTTTTGGATTTTTTTGTATAAAATCTTGCAGTGGGGGAGGAGCTATATGATGGAAGATTTTGTAAACTAAGATGGCTGATCTGCATATTTAACAGTATTGTTTCAGTTCAGGTGTTTGTGTTTTTTTTTAATATCCGACAGTAGTGGTTTTTCGTTTTTGGTTTTCTGTTTTTTTTCCATATATAAGGCGCACTGGAGTATAAGGCGCACTGTCTATTTTGGAGAAAATTTCAGACTTTTAAATGCGCCTTCTAGTCGAGAAAATACGGTATTTGGTATTGAGTTCCAGGTACGTTTTTTGGCTAAATGCATTCTTTTTGAAGGGAACTACACAGTCACCTCTAGAGCCAGCCCTTGTTGATACGTTGGAATTTTTTGTACAAAATCTTGTAGTGGAGGAGCTTTGTCTTGGAAGATTTTGTAAACTAAGGCGGCATCTGCATACTCGCACTAGTCATTGCAGATACTACCAAAAAAATCTACAAGTCTGATTTTCTGTGTCGAGATACAGGTGAGGTACATTCTCTCTGCTTCAAAATGAATGGAAACAAACCTAAGACTGGATGCTGTTTTCCTCTGCCTCGCCGATTCCTCATCATTCCAAACCAGTGCAGCAGAACGGGCATCCATCTGGTGCTCCACATCCCGTTCGCGGTCCCGTAGCGCTAAATTCTGTTCCCGCAGCACTAAAACCTGTTCCCTCAACTCCAGGTTCTCCTGCTTTAGCTTTGTCCCGCAACACAACACAAATGACTCCAGTTAGCAGCACAACAACAATCGACAGTGGAGAGGAGTCACGGGAGAACTTTGGACTTGGAAAGGACGAAAACTGCCTGACTGAAGCGGTAAGAAACCACACAAGAACTTTGGACTTTGATAGACGAACTTGGCCACAAAATGTCTCAAATTTGTTCAATTGCAGGTCAAGTTTACAATTTGGAATCAATCAACAACTACACTTTAAACACATGGGTAGCAATATTAAAACATATTCTAGATCAGGTGTCCAAGTGGCGGCCCGGGAGCCAAATCTGGGCCACCGCATCATTTTGTGTGGCCCGGGAAAGTAAATCATGAGGACCTGGCACCCTTTGTTCTAGATCAGGGGTGTCAAACTCCCATTGGTCTGCAGGCCGAATATAGCTTAATTTGAGATAAACTCATTGCAAAATGACATAGAACTAACAATAAGCCCACTTTTTTTCCTTTGTATTAGTCACTAATACTAATAATTAGTGCAAAGAATGAG
Source organism: Stigmatopora nigra (assembly GCF_051989575.1). Classification (NCBI taxonomy): domain Eukaryota; kingdom Metazoa; phylum Chordata; class Actinopteri; order Syngnathiformes; family Syngnathidae; genus Stigmatopora; species Stigmatopora nigra. The sequence continues at coordinate 3,438,417 of NC_135512.1, read as the reverse complement.
TAAATTATCAAAATGTTTATTAACCGAATTTTCCTTTTACATTATGAACAAGAGAATAAGATAAGAACATAAATAAAGTATGTGCAATTTTAACAACACTTTTACACAGTTAAACATATATTTAATTATGTTTAAGTGTAAAACACTGCGCCCCTAGCGGATAATACATGAACTACAGATTTCAAAGATTTTTAAAAAAATTTTTATACAATGCAGCTTTCTTCCCCGGGCCGTTCCAAACCACCAGACGGGCCGCATCCGGCCCGCGGGCCGTATGTTTGACACCCACTGTTCTAGATTCAATATTCTAACTTGTTTTTGCTTTGCATTGAGTTTATCTGATGAAACTTTCCAAGGAGTCAAAGGTCACTTTTGGTCAAATCAGTGTAACAGATTAGGAGTCTTTGCCTAGCGTCCCGTTAACAAATTTCTCGGTACATTACGAGGCTTACATTGTAAACAACATCCTGCGTGTCGCCAACCCTGGTGTCTCGTCCACCTTCATATGGCATCACAGAAGTCGGGCCGCACTGCAAAACAAGGCCGTAAGGTTCTGTAGGTTAATTTGTTTATTATTCTACGGCACATGTGTCAAAGTGGCGGCCTGGGTGCCAAATCTGGCCCGCCTTATCATTTTATGTGGCCCAGGAAAGTAAATGATGAGTGGTGACTTTCTGTTTTAAGATCAAATTAAAATGAAGAGTATAGACTTATATTACATTTCATGATTTTCCCCCCTTTTAAATCGATAATTGTCATTTTCTAATCATTTTTTTCTGTGTTTTAGTTCAAAAATCATTTTGTAAATTCTAAAGATATATATAAAAAAAGCTAAAACAAACATTGTTTTAGATCTTTTCCTGATATTCCCCGTTTTAAATCGATAATTGTCATTTTCTAATCATTTTTTTTCTGTGTTTTTAGTTCAAAAATCATTTTGTAAATTCTAAAAATATATATAAAAAAGCTAAAACAAACATTGTTTTAGATTTTTTTCCTGATTTTCCCACTTTTAAATCAATAATTGTCCTTTTTTAGTTCAAAAATCATTTTGTAAAATCTAAAAATATATTTTAAAAAAAAAGCAAAAATAAACATTGTTTTAGATCTATAAAAAACTGAATATCAGGACTTTTAATCCAGTACTTTTAATCCATTTCTATAAATAAAAAAATCTAAAAATATGTTTAAAGAAAAATCAAAAATAAACATTGTTTTAGATCTATAAAAACTAAATATTCAGGACTTTTAATCCAGTTCTTTTAATCCATTTATATAAAGAAAAAAATCTAAATATTATATCTAAAATGGTCTAGCCCACATGAAATCAAATTGACGTTAAAGCGGCCCGCCAAACAACCCGAGTCTGACACCCTTGGGCTAAATGCTGGTAATAGAAAAGTGACATGTCAAGTTTTATGGCAGCTTACCCTCAATTCTTCCCTCAGAGAGTCTTTTTCAACAGTCAACTGCTGAATTTTTTCTTCCACCAGTTTAAGCTTCTGCTTCAGTTGAAGAATTTCCGCAGATGTGTTTGAGTGTTGATCGCCACCTGTCTGAACAGGAATTCAGTTCTTGCACTTTTTTAGGACCTTTCACCATTGTTTTTTTTAGGACCTTCAAGTCTTCCTCCAGTAAGGCTTTTCCCGCCAACATCTGCGTTAGTTTGCCGTCAGCCATTTTGACCATCTCTTGGAGTTTGCGCAGTTCTTCCGATGCATTCAATCTGTTAGAATCCATTTTTAGCTGTGAATTGAGAAATAGAGAGTTTTGAAATATTTGGTGCTTGTAAAAAAAAAAACTCTGGAAAAGTCTTCTGGTGGTTCCGGACCTGTAGTTGCTCGATCAGTGAGTCTTTTTCAGCTGTCACCTTCTGGATTTTTTCTTCAGTCAATCGGAACTTCTGTTTTAGATTGAATGGCGAATTGGATTTTTGTAGAATTGCTGACATATCTGGACTCAAGAATTCTTTTGGTACAAACCTTCATCTCCTCAAGCAGGGATTTGTTTTCTGCCAACATTTGTTGGACTTGTTGTTCTTTCTGTCTGAGTTTTTCTTTCAGACTTTCAGATGGTTTTGTTACACTTTGGTTGTTGTGTGGTAGTTGTTCTCTTTCCCACTTGGATGAGAAAGTTCATTTTTCTATTATTATTATTTTGATTTTTTTGCTTTAACCTGATCAAAAAAATTGCCCATTTTTTTTCTTACCTCAACTTGCTGTGTGTCTTTTTCTTCTGTCAAATGTTGGATTTTTTCTTCTGCCAGTTTGAGCTTTTCTCTCAATTTAAGAATTTCAGTAAACTTATTTGCACTTAAGGTGTCTCGCTGCTGCTGCTTTTTTTTCCACTTTGAAGAATAGTCTCGATTAATTTCATGTTTTTTGTTTTTTTTTACTGGATCAAAAATGTACTTTGTTTACCTACCTCAGCTTGCTGTGAGTCTCTTTCCTCCATTAACCGTTGGATTTTTTCTTCTGCCAGTCTGAGCTTTTCTTTCAGGTTGGAGATTTCACTCCATGTGTCAGAACTTGTCTTTTGCTGCGAATTAAGAAATGGAGTCGTGTTAAAACTGGCCAATATGGTGAAAACTAGAAGACTTGAGGTTCTCGTGACCGGATGTTTGGTCGGCGGCCTTTTGGTCCCTTTTGGTCGCCGGTCAAATGGTGACCTAGAGTTTACTGTTGAAACCAGCTCTCAAAATTATATTTATGAGAGAGAGAGTTTAATATCTAAGTACTGCTTAATATCTAAGTACTGTTTAATATCTAAGTACTGTTTAATATCCAAGTACTGTTTAATATCCAAGTACTGTTTAATATCCAAGTACTGTTTAATATCCAAGTACTGTTTAATATCCAAGTACTGTTTAATATCCAAGTACAGTTTAATATCTAAGTACTGTTGAAAACCAGCTCTCAAAATTATATTCATTAGAGTTTAATATCTAAATATCTACTGTTTTCAACAGTACTTAGATATTAAACAGTACTTAGATATTAAACAGTACTTGGATATTAAACCGTACTTCGATATTAAACCGTACTTGGATATTAAACAGTACTTGGATATTAAACAGTACTTGGAAATTAAACAGTACTTGGAGAATAAACAGTACTTGGATATTCAACAGTACTTGGATATTCAACAGTACTTGGATATTACACAGTACTTGGATATTAAACAGTACTTGGATATTAAACAGTACTTGGATATTAAACAGTACTTGGATATTAAACAGTACTTGGATATTAAACAGTACTTGGATATTAAACAGTACTTGGATATTAAACCGTACTTGGATATTAAACAGTACTTGGATATTAATCAGTACTTGGATATTCAACAGTACTTGGATATTAAACAGTACTTCGATATTAAACAGTACTTGGATATTAAACAGTAATTGGATATTAAACAGCACTTGGATATTAAACAGTACTTCGATATTAAACAGTACTTGGATATTAAACAGTACTTGGATATTAAACAGTACTCCGATATTAAACAGTACTCCGATATTAAACAGTACTTAGATATCTCATGAATATATTTTTGAGAGCTGGTTTGAAGAGTAAACTCGGTTCGGAGGTTCCTACCTTTAACTGCTCTGCTAGTCGATCTTTTTCGTTGGTCAATAGATGTATTTTTTCTTCAGTCAGTCTAAGTTTCTCTTTCAGATGAAGAACTTCAACTGATTCAGTTAAAGTTTGGTCTTTAGACTGTTTCTGCTTTTGTCAGCAATTTAAAAAAAATAGTCGCGATGAGTCATATTTTTTAAATACTCAGAAATTTTGTACTTACCTCAAAGTTTTTTTCTTCAGCCAGTCGAAGTTTTTCTTTCAGTTGGTGAACTTCAGCAGATTCAGGTGAGTTTTGGTATTTGTATTTCTGTTGTTTTTGTTAGGAATCAAAACAAAAAAATCGTCTGGATCAATTCACATTTTTTACAAATAATCAGCAATTACCTCAACCATTAACTTGTTTTCTTTCATTAACTGCTGGATTTTGTCTTCTGCCAGTCTGAGTTTTTCTTTTAGTTGAAGAACTTCAACAGATTCATTTGTGCTTTGGTTCCGGTCCTGCTTAAAATGAAAAAAAAAATACTCTTAATGAATATATATTTTAAAAACTGATCAGGAATTTTGGCTTTCACATATTTCAACCTTTGCAGTTCCTTCTTCTACCTGTGTAAGAACTTCACAGGATTCTGTCGCACTTTGGTCTTCTCGTTGCTGATGCTTTTTTTTAGCAATTAAAGAGACAAGGTGGATTTTTTTTAGATTTTTTTTGTAACTGATAAGGAATTTTTTGGGGGGCAACGTACCTCGACCTTTGAGTGTTTTTCTTCAATCAATTGCTGTATTTTTTCTTCCGCCAATCTGAGTTCTTCTTTCAATTGGGAGATTTTATCAGTTGTTATTGAACCAATTGTTTTCTGTGGGTTAGGACAATTAAGTCTGTAAAAATTAAGTCATGTTGGGAAAAAAAACAACAACAAAAAAACATCTTGTACTAACTTTTAACTCTGAAATCTGGGCTTCTTTTTCTTCGGTCAACTGTTGGATGTTTTCATCTTTCAGTTTAAGGTTCTCTTTTAGGTTGGAGATTTCATCCGATATGATCGAAACATTTTTATCCTAATGGATTTGAACAAAAAAAAATGTAAAAATGTTTTTATGTAGAGATAAAGTAAATGTTCTTGTACTTACTTTTTTTAATTCCTCCATCAGTGAGTCTTTTTCTCTAGTCAATTCTTGGACATTTCTTTCCGATAGTCTAAGCTTCTCTTTTAACTTGGAGATTTCATCCGGTGTAAAAGACCAACTTTTTTTCTACATATTGGGAAAAGTAGTTTTTTGTTCAATTTGTTCAGATGAGTATGGATATGATTTTTGTTACAAACTTTCAATTCCGAAATCAGCGAGTCGACTTCTTTGGTCAACATTCAAATCTCAAAAGGGCTTTTTGGCTCTATTTATTTATTAAATGGATTAAATGAACTGGATTAAAGGGCTTTAATAGTATTTTTTTATAGCTCTAAAACAATGTTTATTTTAGGTTTTTTTTTTAAATATATTTTTAGATTTTACACAATGATTTTTGAAGTAAAAACACCAAAAAAATGATTTAAAAAATCACAATTATTGATATAAAAGGGGGAAAATCAGGAAATTGAATATACATTTATACTCTTCATTTTAATTTGATCTTAAATCAGAAAGTCGGCACTCATGATTTACTTTCTCGGGCCGCATAAAATGATGCTGCGGGCCAGAATTGGCCCCCGGGCCGCATTTTTGACATCGACAGTCTAACAGATGATTGGCCAAAAGTTTCAGAGACAGTTCACCTATGTTAATTGGTATTGAGTTCCAGGTATGCAGGTGCTTTGGCTAATTTTAGCATTCTTTTTGAAGGGAACTACACATTCACCTCTAGAGCCAGCCATTGTTGATGTTTTGGATTTTTTTTTGTATAAAATCTTGCAGTGGGGGAGGAGCTATATGATGGGAGATTTTGTAAACTAAGATGGCTGATCTGCATATTTAGCAGTATTGTTTCAGTTCAGGTGTTTGTGTTTTTTTAATATCCGACAGTGGTGGTTTTTCTGTTTTTCCATATATAAGTCGCACTGGATTATAAGGCGCACTGTCTATTTTAGAGAAAATGTAAGACTTTTAAGTGGGCCTTATAGTCGTGAAAATACGGTAATTGCTATTGACTTCCAAGTATGAAGCACTCACTACTTTACAGTCACCTCTAGAGCCAGCCATTGTTGATGTCTTGGATTTTTTTTTTGTATAAAATCTTGCAGTGGGGGAGGAGCTATATGATGGAAGATTTTGTAAACTAAGATGGCATCTGTATATTCAACAGTATTGTTTCAGTTCAGGCGTGTTTTTTTTAATATCCGACAGTGGTCGTTTTTTGTTTTTGTTTTTCCTGTTTTTTCCATATATAAGGCGCACTGTCTATTTTGGAGAAAATTTAAGACTTTTAAGTGCACCTGATAGTTGTGAAAATACGGTAATTGTTATTGACTTCCAGGTATGAAGCACTCACTACTTTACAGTCACTTCTATCGCCACCCTTTTTTTTACTCCCCGGTACTTACCTCAAGTTCCATCATAAAGGAGTCTCTTTCTTTCATCACCTCTTTGATTTTTCCTTCTGATAATTGAATGTTTTCCATTAGATTTTCCATTTCAGTAGATGTCCTCATAGTGAAGCGATCTTTCTGGAGCTGTATTTTCTGCAAAAAGAGTCAACGTAATATTTAGTTTTACCAAATAACAATGCGAGAGTAATTCTGGTGCTAACCTTCATTTCATCTGTTAGCAAGTCTTTTTCTGATGTCAACTGGTGAAAATTTTTGTTGACTTCTCGGAGTTCCAATTTGAGCTTCAAAACTTCCGCAGTCACGTTGGAGCTTTGTTCGACTCTCTGTTGTTGTTGTTGTTACAAATTAGCACATTTTATTCTGTAAAGTGAGAATGCTATGGTGTTGACCTTTAATTGCTCCATCAATGAGTCTTTCTCATCTTTCCTCGGCTTGATTTGCTCTTCCGACAGTCTGATCTTTTCTTCCAGTTTTAGAATTTCCGCAGAGGTCTTCAATTGTTGCTCGTCACGATTTAGCTGAAGTTTCTAAAGGGTAGAAAATGTGGTCTGTTTACGGGTTACGAGACTCGGACCGTGACCGGACGTTTGGTCGCCGGTCTTTTGGTTGCCGGTCAAATGGTGACAGAGAGTTTACTGTTGAAACCAGCTCTCAAAATTATATTCATGAGAGAGTTTAATATCTAAGTACTGTTTAATATCTAAGTACTGCTTATTATCTAAGAACTGCTTATTAACCAAGTACTGTTTACTATCTAAGTACTGTTTAATATCTAAGTACTGTTTAATATCTAAGTACTCTGTAATATCTAAGTACTGTGTAATATCTAAGTACTGTTAAATATCTAAGTACTGTGGAGACCAGCTCTCAAAATTATATTCATGAGAGTTTAATATCTAAATATCTACTGTTTTTAACAGTACTTAGATATTAAACAGTACTTAGATATTAAAAAGTATTTAGATATTAAACAGTATTTAGATATTAAACAGTACCTAGATATTAAACAGTACCTGGAGATTAAACAGTACTTAGATATTAAACAGTACTTAGATATTAAATAGTACTTAGATATTAAACAGTACTTAGATATTAAACAGTACTTAGATATTAAACAGTATTTAGATATTAAACAGCACTTAGATATTAAACAGCACTTAGATATTAAACAGCACTTAGATATTAAACAGTACTTGGAGATTAAACAGTACTTGGAGATTTGACAGTACTTGGAGATTAAACAGTACTTAGATATTAAACAGTACTTAGATATTAAACAGTACTTAGATAATAAACTCTCTCTCATGAATATAATTTTGAGAGCTGGTTCCAACAGTAAACTCCCTGTCACCTTTTGACCGGCTGGCGACCTAAAGGGACCAAAAAAACGGCGACCAAATGTCCAAACACCACTTGGGACATGACAAGAATTGACCTCCAATTCCTCCATCTGTCGCTCTTTTTCAGATTTCAACTTTTCGAGAGTGTCCTCTGTCATTTTGATCTTCTCTTTCAGTGTAAACATCTCAGCAGATGCTTTCGAGTGTTTCTCATTCTTCTTTGGTGGTAGATATAGAAACAGAATGTTGTTAAATTCATCCATGTCAATCATAATTAAAATAAATAAGGAGAGTCCTGCTACTGACCTGAAATTCCTCCATTTGCCAGTCGTTTTTCAGCGTCAATTGCTGGATTTTTGCTTCGGACACTCGGAGCTTCTGTTTCAGGTCCGAAATATCGGCAAGTGCGTTGGAGATGCGATGCTCTTGCTGCCTCTTCTGATGCTACATATTTGGAAGTCGAATTCAAAAAAATATGGTGTCATATTACCTTTTTGGAACAAAATATTCAACATGGATTGTTACTGTTACTAACCTTGAATTCCTCTTTCACTAAATCTTTTTCACAATTGACCTGTTGAACTTTCTGTTCTGCCCTTTTTAGATTCACTCTTAACGTTAATATCTCGCCAGACGTTTCGGAATTCTGCGTCTGAGTGGAAATAACAAAATTAGTCCTCCTTAGTACAGGCATGGTGGGCAAACTACGGCCCGTGTGCCACATACAGCTCGTTAGGCTTTTTAATCCGGCCCGCCAACGTTGTCCAATTTTTATCTTTGTATTTTTTTTACCCCAAGATGGCGCCGTCACACAGAAGCCAATGGCAGTAGCTCTGTCCACTGTTATTTTTTTTGTTTTTTTACAGCCCTTCTATTTTTTTAAATTGCTTTTTAATATTTCTTAATACATACTTTTTACTTGACTTTCCACTTTATACTTTTTACGTTAATGATGAGTGATGAGTATGTTAATACTTTAGTCCTTTTTTTCTCTATATGTTTCATATGTACTGTTAACGGATGCACTTTTTTATATGTATCGTATCTTGTGCTGACCCGGCCCCTTGTATTAGTCAGTAATATTAATAATTAGTGCAAAGAATGAGTAAATTATCAAAATGTTTATTAAAAGAATTTTCCTTTTACATTATGAACAATATATTATGAACAAGAGAATAACATAAGAACATAAATAAAGTATGTGCAATTTTAACAAGACTTTTACACAGTTAAACATATATTTAAGTGTTTAAGTGTAAAACACTGCGCCCCTAGCGGATAATACATGAACTACACATTTTAAAGATTTTTTTTTATACAATGCAGCTTTCTTTTATACAGTTAAACATATATTTAAGTGTAAAACACTGCGCCCCTAGCGGATAATACATGAACTACAAATTTTAAAGATTTTTTATATTTTTTTATACAATGCAGCTTTCTTCCCCGGGCCGTACCAAACCACCAGACGGGCTGGATCCGGCCCGCGGGCCGTATGTTCGACACCCCTGCTTTAGTCCCTTTTTTCTGTTTATGTTTCATATGTACTGTTAACGGATGCACTTTTTTATATGTATCGTATCTTGTGCTGACCCGGCCTGTCTGTCAAAAATTTAAAGTCAATGTGTTGTGTTCCCCGAGCCGAAGTTTGCCCACCACCCCTGCCCTAGTACCAACCTTTAATTCCTCTAACTCCTGGATCTTTTCTTTTGCTCTTTGAAGCTTCTGTTCAAGTTGTACGATTTCACCAGAGGAAACTGCTATTTGCTTCTCATGCTGCTGCTGCATGTACTAAAAAAACATTGCCAAAAAAAGTGAGTCCGCTTGTCAAGACCTCTCATTAAGATAAATTAAAAAAAAAAAAAAAACAACCTTCAGTTCTTCCATTAGCGGGTCAACGGCCATCATCGGCGTTTCTTCTGTTACTCCCTTTGCTAGCCTGAGTGCTTCTTTCAGTTTCAGAATTTCGGCACTTGCCGTCGCTTGCTTCAACTGCTTTTGCTGCGTGTTGAAATGTACAGTGTTCCCTCGCTTATCGCGGTTAATGGGGACCGGGACTCCCCGTAATAAGTGCATTTCCGCGAAATAGGCGTGCCCCTTCAAAAATGCTTAAAGAAACGTCTAACAAAAGCACCACCAAGCAAAAATATCATAGTAGTCCGGATGGAGGATCTTCTGCAGTTTTTTTGCACGTAAGAAACATCGTTATTGGGAGTTGTGAACATTGTTTTTTGGGCGGTGAAGATGCACCTGTAAACAGCCATGACGTCATCAATGCCATTCCTGAACTCTCACCATGTTATTGACCATTTCTATGGCCTTATTGTTGATGCAATTACTAATTCTTATTGAATATTTTGTTTCCACCTCTTGTAAAATGATGTAATTTATCATTTTAACTTCATATCTTTAAATGTTTTATTTTTTTTTTCCTGAAAAAAATCTGCCAAGCTCTGAGTCCGCGATAGCTGAAGCCCCAAGTAGCGAGGGAACACTGTACTAATTCTTATTGAATATTTTGTTTCCACCTCTTGTAAAATGATGTAATTTATCATTTTAACTTAATATCTTTACAATTTTTATATATTTTTTTTCCTGAAAAAAATCCGCCAAGCACTGAGTCCGCGGTAGCTGAAGCGCGAAGTAGCGAGGGAACACTGTACAGATTCAACAAATGCACAAAAAGATCAATGGTGACACAAAAAAAATCATCTGATACTTACCCTCAATTCTACCATTTGTGATTCTTTTTCACTCTCCATCTGTTGGATTTTTTCGTTTGCCTTTCTGAGTTGCATCTGGAGTTGGATCATTTCTGAGGTGTGTTGCTCAAACTGCAGCTACATGATTCATAGTTCATTAGGATATCCAAATTCATATTGGAAACATATTACAGTGTTCCCCCGCTACTTCACGGTTCAGCTACCGCGGACTCAGAGCTTCGCAGATTATTTTTTGGAAAAAAATAATACAAATATTACATTAAAACAACATATTTTACAGTTTTTTTTGTTATAACATGAATTTCACTCTCTCTACCCGTATTCTATATGGTGTACTGTATATAGGGGGTAACAAAAATAAAAAAAACTAAAAAAAAATTAAAAAAATAATTAAAAACAAATTGGAATTAAATTCAAATCAAGCATTTTTGAAGGGGAATCACTACTTTGCGGAAATGCACTTATCGCGGGTGGTCCCAGTCCCCATTAACCACGATAAGCGAGGGAACACTGTATAACAACCTGTTATTACTGCGCTAACCTGCAATTTGTTGATACTAACCTCCAGTTCCTCTGCCAGTAAATCTTTCTCTAACAACTCCTGTTCACTTTTGGCTTCTGACATCTTGTCCGCTTCGCTCAAGTTCAGGATATCAACTGGTGAATGGCCGTTCTGCTCTTTCTGCAGTGGATTATGAAGTTACAGTGAAGCATTATGGGGTATTCATACCTGCCAAGATAGGCAATAAATCATACCTGTCAACTTGAACGTTTTATACGTCTTTTATACGTTTTTTTTTTACCATTTCAAATCATGTTTGTACGGGGAAATTATTATTCTTATTTTTTTTAAATTGCCAATATTTATGAAAACCGATCTCAACAAGACCGTTTTGGCTAAAATCCAGATACCGTATTTTCACGACTATAAGCCGCACTTAAGTCTTACATTTTCTCCAAAATAGACAGGGCGCCTTATAATACAGTACGCCTTATATATGGAAAAAAACGGAAAACCAAAAAACCACCACTGTCGGATATTAAAAAAACACAAACGCCTGAACTGAAACAATACTGTTAAATACGCAGATCAGCCATCTTAGTTTACAACATCTTCCATCATATAGCTCCTCCCCCACTGCAAGATTTTATACAAAACAATCCAAAACATCAACAATGGCTGGCTCTAGAGGTGACTGTGAAGTAGTGAGTGCTTCATACCTGGAAGTCAATAGCAATCACCGTATTTTCACCACTATAAGGCGCACTTAAGTCTTAAATTTTCTCCAAAATAGACAGTGCACCTTATAATTCTGTGCGCCTTAAATATGGAAAAAATGTCATTCATCGAGGGTGCGCCTTATAATGCGGTGCACCTTATAGTCGTGAAAATACGGTAGTCTCTTACGGGGAATCATAATCATTTATAAGGGCAGTTAACGGCATAGGTTGACAGGTATGATCAATGGACAGTCCATCCAAGCTCACCTCAAATCCTGTACACTTTCCTGATTTCACAATTCCAAGGCGAATGTCCTGTATTTGATTTTTTAGTGCAAAAAAAAAACTGTCAACACCTATACAGTATTCCCTCGGTTATCGCGGTTAATGGGGACCGGGACCATCCGTGATAAGTGAATTTCCGCAAAGTAGTGATTCCCCTTCAAAAATGCTTAATTTGAATTTAATTCAATTTTATTTTTTAAATTTTTTTTGTGTAATTTTTCTTTATTTTTTTAATTTCCCCCCCCCCCCCCCTGTATACAGTACACCATATAGAATACGGGTAGAGAGAGTGAAAATCAAGTTATAACAAAAAAAACTGTAAAATATGTTGTTTCAATGTAATATTTGTATTTTATTTTTCCCCCAAAAAATCTGCAAAGCTCTGAGTCCGCGTTAGCTGAACCGCGAAGTAGCGAGGGAACACTGTAATAATATTTTAGAACATAAAATCCGCCAGTACTCACATTCAGTTCTTCCATTAGAGAGACTTTTTCCTTTGTCACCTGCTGAAGGTTTTTTTCTACCTGTCGAAGCTCATCTTTCAGTTCCCGAATTTCATCTGGTTCCTCTTGTACACCCTACCATTCGACACATAGTGTTTTTTTTTAAGTCTTGACTAACATACAATTAGAAATCTTTTGCTACCTCAATTTCATGACTTTTCTTCCTTTCCAAACTGTTGCCGCTGAATAGAGTGTTTCTATAGTGTTGGGCTTCCAAACGATATTGATCCCGTTCTTCCTCCAAACTCTTGACAAAGGCATCTAAACGTGACGGTGAGCGATCCCTCCCGCAAACGCCATATTTGGCTCGCCAGCCTTCCAATTCAAGCACCAAGACTTTTTCTGAAAAACACGAGCTCGCTAATACAGTGTTCCCTCGGTTATCGCGGTTAATGGGGACCGGGACCCCCGTAACAAGTGCATTTCCGCAAAGTAGGGGTGCCCCTTCAGAAATGCTTAAAGAAACGTGTAACACGTGCAAAAAAGCACCACCAAGCAAAAAAATTATAGTAGTCCGTATGGAGGATCTTCTGCAGTTTTTTGGCACATAAGAAACATGGTTATTGGGAGTTGTGAACATTGTTTTTTGGGCGGTGAAGATGCGTCTGGAAACAGCCATGACGTCATCAATGCCATTCCTGAACTCTCACCATGTTATTGACCATTTCTTTGGCCTTTTTTGATGCAATTACTAATTCTTATTGAATATTTGGTTTCCACCTCTTGTAAGATGATGTAATTTATCATTATAACTTAATATCTTTACATTTTTACATATTTTTTTCCTGAAAAAAATATGCGAAGCTCTTAGTCCGCAATAGCTAAAGCGCCAAGTAGCGAGGGAACACTGTACTATTTCTTATTGAATATTTTGTTTCCACCTCTTGTCAAATGATGTAATTCATCATTTTAACTTAATATCTTTAAATTTTGTATTTATTTTTTCCTGAAAAAAATCTGCGAAGCTCTGAGTCCGCGATAGCTAAAGCGCCAACTAGCGAGGGAACACTGTACTAATTCTTATTGAATATTTTGTTTCCACCTCTTGTAAAATGATGTAATTCATCATTTTAACTTAATATCTTTAAATTTTGTATTGATTTTTTTCCTGAAAAAAATCTGCCAAGCTCTGAGTCCGCAATAGCTAAAGCGCCAAGTAGCGAGGGAACACTGTACTATTTCTTATTGAATATTTTGTTTCCACCTCTTGTAAAATGATGTAATTTATCATTTTAACTTAATATCTTTACATTTTTTATTAATTTTTTACTCCTGAAAAAAATCTGCCAAGCTCTGAGTCCGCGATAGCTAAAGCTCCAAGTAGCGAGGGAACACTGTACTAATTCTTATTGAATATTTTGTTTCCACCTCTTGTCAAATGATGTAATTTACCATTTTAATTGAATATCTTTCAATTTTCTATTTATTTTTTCCTGAAAAAAATCTGCCAAGCTCTGAGTCCGCGATAGCTAAAGCGCCAAGTAGCGAGGGAACACTGTACCACGTCTCAGAGTCATTCGACTACCATTTTGCTTTTGTTTTTTTTTTTTACCCAAGGCCATCATCTTCTGCAGTTTATCCTGCAACCTGTTCTTCTCTGCTGCTAGAAAGTCTACCATTTCTTCCAATTTCTCTCGATTGCTCTCTTGATGGTCACCAGTTACTGGTTGTGCTTTGAATTCAATATCTGGGAGAGCTGGAGTCTGTCAACAACAACAACAAAAAAAGATGGATAACAAAACCAACCGCCAAATGAAGCCGATATACATAAATGCAACTCTCACCGTTTGTTTTCGACCAAGCTGATCTTCCAATTCTTGAATGACTTCCTGGTGCTTCCGAATAATGACCTGTTGGAGTAAAAAAAAGACATTCTTTCACTTTCTGGAGAGGAAAAAACACAAATCTTCATGTAGTCTTACTTTTAGATCTTCTACTTCTATATTGGCAGCTTTTAACTTTTGCTTCTTTTCCATTTCCATCATTTCCGCTAAATTACGTATGTCCATAATTTCTTGACATAGTTCATGGTTCTTTGAGGTGAGTTCCATCACTTTACTTGATGACTTTTGCTTGACGGCATTGAGCTCCTGTTCCAAGTTGTGGTTGGTCTGGAATAGCTCATCAATCTGCAGAGATGCAAAAAAAAGTTGACATTTTTTTATGTCTGAAATGACAATCTATAACCAATTTCAATTGGACTTACTTGGTTATTTAAGAGTTGTATCTGTTCATGAGTGTTTCCTAGTTCTAGTTTTAGTTTTGTGGGTTCACTCTGGACCAGGTCGGATTCATAAGGATCATCATTAGGCGAAGATTCGGCATGTGATGCTATGTTAAGAGAAAGAAAACTCTGATTTATTGAGCAAAAAATGGAATCATTACAGATCAATTGTTGGGTTTATTCTGTATTACTATTGTACATAAGTGTAGTAATTCATTTCTTTGTTAAATCATTAAAAGTCTTTCTATTGTTCGGCTCGAGGTCATAAACTGCCGCCTAGTCAACTCTCACATGGACTTTTCCAAGGCAAAGAGACGCCAAGGTCTAACAACAGATACGGATATCTGCCACTTCCATAATATTCGTGACACTTCGGGTTTCTTTATGTAATTGTTAAATAATTGTTAGGTCAAATCAGTGCTTTTCAATTATTTTCTGTTAGGCCCCCCTACCAAGAAGAAAACTATCCCCCCCACCCCCCACTTCCCACCGTGACTATAAATATAATCAATTTATAAAATTGTTATAAGTACAACATTTTATCCTTATTAACATTAAAGAAAAGGAAAAAAAAGAAACAAATATAGTCAAACTTACAAAGAATAACTTTATTAAATCTTGTTTTAAGTCTGCAACAGAAAAGATTTTAAGTGCATCAATGCCTGAAATAAAAAATAAATGAGAGCGCCACTGCCAGCTACTGTAGTGGATGCGCAATTACACTTTATACTAGTACGGCCAAATAAAATCCTGTTCCCCAGTGTTACACGCGCCCCCCCAGATATCACACCACGCCCCCCCCCCCAGGGGGCGCGCCCCACTATTTGAGAAGCACTGGGTCAAATGAAGGCGTGATTGTTTTTATCCAAAATGCCTTAAAGCTGTACGCAAAATACTGTTGGAGAGGATACTTTGGAAGATCTCCTCCCTTAAGGTTCTTATCTGTGATTCAATCTATTTAATTAAATGTCAATAATTGAATAAGATGTCTGCCTGCACTTATTGATAATTACAAAGAAGGGTAAATATAATGAACTTAGGATCAAGGAATAGAATTTAAAAGCCATTGGACTTTTTATCTATTTGGATTCTTCTTACTCAGTTGCTGTACGATCCTGGCCTTTTCGTTGCACTCCTCCTCCAAACATTGGATCTTGTGGATATAGTCCTTGTTTAAAGATTTTTGCAAAGCCAGTTTTGCGATGTACCCCTTCAACTCTGGAAGCAGAAATGTTTCATTTTCAATGGGCCAAGTGATCCTTTTTTCCCTACCCTGACGTGGGTCTTTCTTTGCTTACCTTTGGTCAAGTGGGTCTTCTCATCCCTCACCATCCTGAGCTCCACATGAAGGTCTTGGTTCTCGTGGGCAAGGTGGACATCCGAGTTTTGGCTTTCTTTCTCTAATTTGCCCATCGATCGTTGGGAATCGCGAAGGCTTTCCGTGGTGTGAACCAGGTCACTGTATTTACAATACAGTTCTTCAGTTGTCAATTAGCTAACTCATTTACTATGAAGACCCGAATAATAGTAGGCACTGGAATAATAGTAGGCAGTGGAAAATTCCCAAAATAATGAATATTAGTAGTAGTAGTAGTAGTACTATTATTCCGGTGGAATTTTTTATTGGAATTATTGGAATTTTACACTCCCTACTATTATTCCAGTGCCTACTATTATTCGGGTCTTCATAGTACTCACATTGTTTTTATGGAACTATAGTTTTAGCTGGAAAGTACTGCAGTTGTTTCACTTTACAAAAAGGGAATAAAATACAGTGTTCCCTCGGTTATCGCGGTTAATGGGGACTGGGACCACCCGCGATAAGTTAGTTTCCGCAAAGTAGGGATTCCACTTCAAAAATGCTTCATTTGAATTTAATTCCAAAAAAAATTATAATTTTTCTTTCTTTATTTACTTTGTTTTTTATTTTTTACCCCCTGTATACAGTACACCATATAGAATACGGGTAGAGAGAGTGAAATTCATGTTATAACAAAAAAAAAAACAGTAAAATATGTTGTCTCAATGTAATATTTGTATTTTTTATTATTTTTATTCAAAAATCTGCAAAGCTCTGAGCCGCAAAGTAGCGAGGGAACACTGTAATGGTTGTAGTACCTGAAAAGCTCCTGAACAAGTGGTACAGACTCTGCTCCTAGATACTTATCGTAGCCCAAGTCGTACAGGCGACCCCTCAGCTTGGACCACTTCCTTTCTTTGACTAGATCCATGGCGCTCTCGCCTGTCATAAACAAAAAATATATATACCGTATTTTCACGACTATAGGGCGCACATAAAAGTCTTAAATTTTCTACAAAATAGACAGGGCGCCTTATATATGGACCAATACTAAAATTGTTATCATGATAAAATTAAATAAATCAGTGGATAGGGTACACTATTGTCTACAGCTCTCACAACTACGGGAAGCAGCCCCCGACTCTATTATTTTCCCGTAGAAAAAGTACTGCACAGTGACTACTGTGATATAGAGGTATTTTGTCAATACGCCCAATGGGTTGTGGTCTGTATACATTGACTACAATACAGCTTTACAAAGCAACTTTGATGGATTTGTGGGTGATGATGATGTCAGTACATTGTAAAATGGCTAAATAGAGTACAACCAAACTCAGTTTTGCTTCCGTTGCCTTTTTAAAAACATGTTTTTATGTTTAAGCTGATGTATGTTTTGCCATGCCTGGCTGCGTCTATAAAAACGGTGTATCCTTTGTGTGTGTAAAATACAGAAATAGCACTCGTTATTGACACTGCGGCTAAAAATACCATGCGCCATATAGTCGTGAAAATACGGTAATTGCATTGAATGCTTTTATTGCCATAATACAAGTATAATGAGATTTAAATCTTCACTACAAATTGCACAAATAACAGGAATAAATAAACAGACAAATAAGCAATCAATAAGTAAGGAAAAAAATATTGTAGATCTTATAGACTAACTGAAACGATGTATAATCAAGATTTTAATTGCCAAACATTTTATATATATCCAAGTAAAATTCCTTGTACAAACCTTAAAGAAGCGATGAATACTTCATTCTGAAATTTATGAAAAATACTTGATATCCCATCCTCATCTATAGAAAATCCAGAAAACTTTTATACATCTCATATATCTGAATGTGAAACCTCAAAGACATATTTTTATTATTATATTAAATTATTGTTTAAAGTAGTCAGATCATTTCTTTATCATTTTGTTCATATTCTTTTAGAGCCTCTATTACAAAGATCACTTTGTTCTTATATCCACAAAATAAGACACTTGGTAAGCATTGCGTTTTGAATAAAATAATATTGGCTTTATGACGTCACGAATGACAGCGGTTTTTTTCATTGTAATATAAATCTTTCAAAATTCTAAAGGAACAAATATACGCCTTGTCGAAGAAAAATAATAATCAACAAAAACGGCATCACCACATGCAAGAAAAGCGCATTACCGCAAGTAAAAAATAAAAATAAAAATAACCAAATTTAGCTAGCCTAACTATGCTAGTAAACAGATGACGTCACGCGACGCTGCTTGTTAAACAAACATTTGCGAACCTTTAATCTTACGGTCAACATCAAATATCCTCTACGCTTGTGTGTTACAAAATTATTGGAAAATAATCGTCTCGTCTTCTGTGTATTTGCAACTCGACTCAACGCTCAAATTCGATTGTTTTTGGACTTGTAGCCCTTCGTAAATTTGCAATTTTAGGCAAAAAAAAGAAGCCATGATGTCACTTTGGGTCCATCGTACGAGATTCCCCAAATTCAATCGGCCACAGAAAACATTGTGAAACGGCCGCAAGACGATGTCAGGTAACATTATTATTATTATTATTATCATCATTATTATCATCATTATTATTATTAATATGATACAAAAGTATCCTAATGTGTACGATGCCTCTGAATTTCCATGTGTGTTCCAACGAAAATTAACTGGTGGGTACAAGTTATGCTAACTTCTAGCATATTTTTCAATTGTACATCCACATAAACTTGTTTATTTAATTTTCTTTCATTAGTGTTTTGGACATTGGGCTTTTCTTTATCACCTTATTTTGCATATTAAACAGTTAAGGTTGTCAATAAATAAGGCCTAGCATGGTGTCAAAGTGGCGGCCCGGGGGCCAAATCTGGCCTGCCACATCATTTTGTGCGGTCCGAGAAAGTAAATCATGAGTGGCGACTTTCTGTTTTAGGATGAAATTAAAATGAAGAGTATAGATGTATTTTACATTTCCTGATTTTCACCCTTTTAAATTAATTTGTCATTTTTTTAAATCAATTTTTCTGTGTTTTTAGTTCAAAAATCATTTTGTAAAATCTAAAAATATATAAAAAAAGCTAAAATAAACATTGTTTTAGATCTAAATAAAATGGAACATTCAAAGCTTTTAATCCAGTTCTTTTAATCATTTATAAAATTTAAAAAAAAATCTAATTTTATATCCAAAATGGTCCGGCCCACATGAAATCGAGTTGTTGTTAACCCGGCCCAGTCTGACACCCCTGGCCGCCTAGCATGATAGAAAAACATGTCAAAAGTGAGTCTATGGATTGGATAACTTTATTCATCCCGTATTCGGGTAATTTCTGGCACAATTGTACTTGAGTGAACCAAGTTGTTCTTTTCAGATGCCAAAAGAGAATGCAGCAGACCCATGAAGCCGTCGTACCTCTTCCTAATCGGCCTACATCCAAATCGCCTGATCACGGCGATGAACGACTACAAGTGACGGACGAAAAGTTTGTTAATAATCTCAAGTGCTTCTTCCTTAACACAGTGTGAACCCCAAAAAAATAATACAACACATCTTAACACACTCATTAACAATGCCTAAATTACTTTCTATCTCTCAAACTCAACTTCAAAAACATTTTAGTGTTAAACCAAACACCAACAATTCATTAAAAAAAACTACCTGATGCTAACAAAATGTAAGAAAGTTATATTATAGTTATAAAATACACAATTTTTTAGAGTATTCTTCATTTTGTTTTTGGAAAAATGTTAATTTCAGCCCTCCTTTTTGTCTTGCAGGCTTCTTGGGCTGCAGGAAAACATCAACAAAGTCAAATCAGACCTAGAAAATGCACACGGATGTATCAAAATCTTACTCTCTCAAGTAAATAAAAAACAACTGGACAATCCTGCAAGAATTCGTCAATTTAACGGAATTTTCTGTTCCAGGTGGCTGAGAGAGACAAAGACATTGATAATCTCAATCATGCACTTCAAGGACCTCACCAGGTCTTTAATTTGGAGACTCAGAACAACACCAACAAGAAATTGATTTGTTATCTCAACCTTCAGGTAAAAAAAAGGACTGTCTTATTATTTTTTTTAATGCCAAAGCCAATTTTGAATTTTTTTTAAAATTCAGATTGAGTATCTGCAAGAGAGCAACAAAACACTCGAGCATAAAATCGAAGGACTGCAGCAAAAAGCTACGGCCGAAGTAGCCGACCTTTCTCTGAAGAATTTGGACCTGTGTCGAAAGTTAACGCAAAAAAACAACGTCATGAGGCAGACCAAGATGGACAAAAAGCAAGTGCTGGATATTGCGTACCGAAATTTGTCCGCTTCCAAAGTGAGGAAACCTAATTGAAGAGTGTATGTACGCAAGTAGCAATTTAAGATTGAAGTTTTCAACCTTGTTTCCACAGGAAGTTATTATCAGTCAGCAGGAAGTCATTAAGGATTTGGAGGATAACCTTGTTAAAGTAAGAGGGGTAAGTTGCTGTTTTATCAGTTTTTCCATGTATTTTTCATCTTAAGTTTTTTTGGGGGGAGGTTTCTATAGGTTTTAGGTCAGGGGATGGTAGGGTACTGTATTTATTATTATTTTTGACTAAATGTGAATCATTTTTTCATGGTTTGTCTAGTTCTGCGAATTACATGTTAAAATATGGAATGTTGAAAGTTTCTAAATGTTATAAGGCAATCAAAAAAAAGTCTTTTTAAAAAGGCGTTTTCTTTAAAAACGTTTTTGGTTACCGTATTTTCACGACTATAAGGCGCACTTAAAAGTCTTAAATTTTCTCCTAAATAGACAGTGCGCCTTATAATACAGTGCGCCTTATATATGGGAAAAAAAACAGAAAACCAAAAACCACCACTATCGGATATTAAAAAAACACAAATGCCTGAACTGAAACAATACTGTTAAAAATGCAGATGCCATTTTAGTTTACAAAATCTCCCATCATATAGCTCCTCCCCCACTGCAAGATTTTATGCAAAAAAAAACAATCAAAACATCAACAGTGGCTGGCTCTAGATGTGACTGTAAAGTAGTGAGTGCTTCATACCTGGAAGTCAATAGCAATTACCCTATTTTCACGACTATAAGGCGTACTTAAAACTCTTAAACTTTCTCCAAAATAGACAGTGCGCCTTATAATACAGTGCGCCTTATAATACAGTGCGCCTTATAATTCAGTGCGCCTTATATATGGAAAAAAATGTCATTCATTGAGGGTGCGCCTTATAATGCGGTGCGCCTTATAGTGGTGAAAATATGGTACCTTATTTTTTTATGACATGATAATAATAATAATAATCGGACATAAACTTTGTCGTCATCAACAACAACAAAAAGCCTAATTGTCATCATACCCAAAACTGCATATGATGAAATTGGTAGTGCTTCTCCATGTTTGCCACAGATTTGAATTGGACACCTTTGCTCTTTAGTTTATATTCCAACTGCTGGGTTTTTGTTTTCGCAGGAACTTCCAGACACCCGTCCAAGTAGTTTAGATCGAATTGTCGACCTGGAAAAAGCCGTCCAGAATGTGAGTCATTGTTGTCATCAACGCCAAAATTCCATTTTTTTTATAGATCTAAAACCATGTTTATTGTTTCATGTTTTTTTTCTTAGTAGTAAAGGGAAAATCTCTTTTACTCATTATGTTCCATATTATAGTGGAAAACACAATATTTTTATATATTTTTAGATTTTATGAAATGTTTTTTGAACTGAAAACAGAAAAAAATGATTAAAAAATTAAGGAAAATATGGAAATTTTATATACATCTACTCAGTTTTATATAGTTTTTTATAGAGCTAAAAATGTTTATTCTAGCTTTTTTAAATATATTTTTATATTGTTTTTTATTTTTGAACTAAAAACACAGGAAAAAAATGATAAAAAAATGACAGTTATTGGTTTTAAATGGGGAAAATCAGGATATTTTATATACATCTATACTCTTCATTTTAATTTGATCCTAAAAACAGAAAGTCGGCACTCATGATTTACCTTCTCGGACCGCACAAAATGATGTGGCTGGCCAGATTTGGCCCCCGGGCCGCCACTTTGACACTGTGCCTTACAGAAATGACCTTAGAAGCTGGCTTGTTGACATTTGCATGTGTTTATGTCCCAAAGCTGGAGCGGGAAAGGCTGGAGCTTCGCTCGCAGCTGTCGGTGTGTAAAGACACCAAATTGGACACTCGCTGGGACTTTCAGCCTGCTGAACGTCTTCAGAAAAGTGAAGAAGAAGAAGAATCCGCTACGGCTCAACGAAAGAAGGCCGCTCGAGCTCTTGGGTTTGTTTACAGATGAATACAGTGTTCCCTCGCTACATGGCGCTTTAGCTATCGCGGACTCAGAGCTTCGCAGATTTTTTTCAGGAAAAAAATAATACAAAATTTAAATATATTCAATTAAAATGATAAATTACATCATTTTTCAAGAGATGGAAACAAAATATTCAATAAGAATTAGTACAGTGTTCCATCGCTACTTGGCCCTTTAGCTGTCGCGGACTCAGAGCTTTGCAGATTTTTTTCAGGAAAAAAATAAATACAAAATTTAAAGATATTCAATTAAAATTATAAATTACATCATTTGACCAGAGGTGGAAACAAAATATTCAATAAGAATTAGTAATTGCATCAAAAAAGGCCAAAGAAATGGTCAATAACATGGTGAGAGTTCAGGAATGGCATTAATGACGTCGTGGCTGTTTACAGGCGCATCTTCACCACCCAAAAAAAATGTTCACAACTCCCAATAACGATGTTTCTTACGTACAAAAAACTGCAGAAAATCCTCCATCCGGACTACTATGATGTTTTTGCTTGGTGGTGCTTTTGTGTTAGACGTTTCTTTAAGCATTTTTGAAGGGGCACGCCTACTTCACGGAAATGCACTTATTGCGGGGCGTCCCGGTCCCCATTAACCAATTTTCTTTCCATGATTGCGAATAGGAATGAAGGATGTTTTTTTTCCTCCTCAGGCAACTGCAGGAGGCGTCCAAAAATCTAGAGGGGAACCTTGCCAACTTGCCAAAACAATTAGATTTGTCCCAACAATGCATGGTGCAAGAGAACATAAAGCTACAAGGTGACAAGACCACGCTGACCAAAGAGAAGCAAGTAATAATAATCAACTCTATCAAGTCTATGATTTATGTCTATTTTATTTAGCTTGTCATAACAAGTGGTTTTCATTCTTGGCTTGTTTAGAATATCAATGCTGGGATGGAGGAGATTCTACGTGAGCGAGACCAGCTCAAATTGAGCATGCACTCTTATATCAATGCAATTTACAGGATTGAGGACATGATGAGGACAAAGGTGAGAATAATACACTTCGAATTTCCTATGGATTTTCAAGAATAGCAATGCTAGCCTTAGTCAATCATGAGTGCCGACTTTCTGTTTTAGGATCAAATTAAAAGGAAGAGTATAGATGTATATTAAATATCCTGATTTTTCCCGTTTTAAATCAATAATTGTAATTTATTTAATCCATTTTTTCTGTGTTTTTAGTTCAAAAATCATTTGGTAAAATCTAAAGATTTATTTTAAAAAAGCTCAAATAAACATTGTTTTAGATTTATGAAAAAATATTCAGGGCTTTTAATCCAGTTTATTTAATCCAGTTATAAAAATAAAATGAATAACTGCAAAATAGGGTCACTCCTAGTTTTAAAAAACAAAATAATAATAATATTGTTATTCAGCGTGGATATTCACATTTTTATAAACTTACAAAAAAATACCCTAGAAAAAAAATAACATGATGTAGGAAACCATGATATTCAAGGGATTACTGTATTTTCACCATTCAACATTTCAATGTTTTTTTTGGGGGGGTCATTGAAAATCTGAAAGCAAATCGTGACTTACCGTATTTTCACGACTATAAGGCGCACCGCATTATAAGGCGCACCCTCAATGAATGACATTTTTCCATATATAAGGCGCACTGTATTATAAGGTGCACTGTCTATTTTGGAGAAAATTTAAGACTTTTAAGTGCGCCTTATAGTCGTAAAAAAAAAACGGTAATTGCTATTGACTTCCAGGTATGAAGCACTCACTACACCACAGTCACCTCTAGAGCCAGCCATTGTTGATGTTTTGGATTTTTTTGTATAAAATCTTGCAGTGGGGGAGGAGCTATATGATGGACGATGTTGTAAACTAAGATGGCTGATCTGCATATTTAACAGTATTGTTTCAGTTCAGGCGTTTGTGTTTTTTTAATATCCGACAGTGGTGGTTTTTGGTTTTCATTTTTTTCTATATATAAGGCGCACTGGATTATAAGGCGCACTGTCTATTTTAGAGAAAATTTAAGACTTTTAAGTGCGCCTTATAGTCGTGAAAATACGGTCATTAAACCCTAAAAGCAGTCGTGACTTTGATACGTTCCACCACAGGATCAGGAGAATTTTGAACTGGTGGAGCGCCTGCAGGCGACCCAGTCAAACCTCCAAGAGAACGAGCAGCGACTGCAGATGACGGAGGAGCTGGTGAGCGCCATCGACATGGAGCTGCGCAAAGCCCAGGAAACCCTGGGCGCCCTTCTCTCCGCCCTGGCCAGCGTGCGAGAGCTCTGCACCAGACTGGACTCGGACAAGGAGCTGACAGCGTGCGAGCTCACGTCTAAAAGCCTGGAGCTCGATATCGTGAGGCTTCCTCGCTCTTGTTGTTCTTGTGTATTATTTTAATGGAGAAGTTTGCTATATCTTTTGGTTTTTTTTTTGCTCTCGAGGTTCGCTCGGAAACTGAGTCGCTGAAAAAGCAACTCGAGGACGAAAAGGCAAGGGGGATCAACTTGCAGACGCTGCTTAACGCCACGCTTCAGAAGCTCAGCGACAGAGACTTCAAACTGAGGGTGCTACGAGACCGGCTCACCGCACCAGCAAACAATATCATGTAAGGCAAATTAGTTGGCGTGTGGGTCGTTTTAGAACAGGTGTCAAAGTGGCGGCTCGGGGGCCAAATGTGGCCCGCCGCATCATTTTGTGTGGCCCGAGAATGTTAATTATCAGTGCGGACTTTCTGTTTTAGGATCAAATTTAAATGAATAGTATAGATGGATATTAAGTTTCCTGATTTTTTCCCCTTTTAAATCAATAATTGTTATTTTTTAATCCATTTTTTTCTGTTTTTTTAGTTCAAAAATCATTTTGTAAAATCTAAAAATATATCAAAAAAAGCTAAAATAGACTTTGTTTTAGATCTATAAAAAACGGAATATTCAGGGATTTTAATCCAGTTGTTTTAATCCATTTATAAAAAATTTAAAAAAAGATCTAAATATTATATATAAAATGATCCCTTGTAAATCAATAATTGTCATTTTTTAATCCATTTTTTTCTGTTTTTAGTTCAAAAATCATTTTGTAAAATCTAAAAATATATCAAAAAAAACTAAAATAGACTTTGTTTTAGATCTATAAAAAAACGGAATATTCAGGGATTTTAATCCATTTGTTTTAATCCATTAATAAAAAAAGATATAAGTATTATTTATGAAATGATCCGGCTTACGTGAAATCAAGTTGACGTTAAAGTGGCCCGTGAACCAAACCCGAGTCTAAATTTAACATAATTCACATGTATATCACTAAAAAAGAGGCTCAATCCTGCTTTTCATGTTATTATTAGGACTAACCAGTAATGAATTGAACTGTGATACAAAATAAATCATTTCAAAAGAGTAGTATTTAGCAGACTTTACTCATAGAAATGTCAATGAGGATGGTTGGGAAATCATCAGACTTTTTTCAACCCACAACAAATCTTTAGTGAGGAAAAAGCTATTGCTATTTAATAATGGCATCTTAACATTTTGCTTATTTACAGCGGCGACTGCAACAACCAGAATCTACAAGTACCTGAACGACAGGCGGAGGTCAACGAACAGACTAATGTGAGGCCGACCAGGGAGCAGCAGTAAGTCATGCCTATAAGGCTATTTACATACCCGCACTTTTTATTGATAACCCAAAGAAATTCCATTTCATCCAACTATCTTATGGTATCTTGTCATCTTTACAGACACGTGAGTTTCAGGGACTAATTTTGGTTTGAAGACCACCTATATGGAAGTAACACCATCCAAAATGGCTGACTGGTTCCTACCACATTAGAGGAGCCCTCACTAGCTGGACTGTCGTTTTAAATGGGAGGACTACCATTACCGCCAATTAATAGGTATTGCATGTTTCTTGATGTTTTTATACATATATATATATATAATTATATTTTTAGTTTGCCTTATAAATGCTCTCGCTTTGAGAGGTTGCACTCCTTAATTTATTAAAGAAATAATGACATTAATTTCAACAAAAAATGGTTTAGCAGTCATCAAGTGAAATATCAATTCTTGTAATTTTTTGGGTGATATTTAAATGTCATTTTTTCAAAATTTTAAAAACTTTTTTGTCCTTTTATTTCCAGTTTTTAGATGTTTTTTAAAATTATTTTAAAGTTGTTTAAAAAACATTTGATGCACAATTGCATGTGTCAGCACACTCAAGAAAAATCGTTTTTTTTGGGGAGACGATTTTTGTTAATTTTTTTCTTAAATCCGTCGTAGAAATAGACCAAAAGGCCAAATATTTCCTCAGATCAAAACGACTCACCGTTTAAGCCGAGAGAAAATAATCCACAACCCGCTGACCTTGTGTTCTGTGTACGTTTTAGCAGCTGAAGAAAAGTCATGCTGTAAAAATGTGAACATTCTTTACTCAAGTAAGTAAAAAATATATAAAATACAATAGATGTTTAGTGGACTCAAAAGTAGAAAATGTAAACATACAATACTAAAATATCCAAATTGAATAATAAGTGCATATAATATTTTGGGTTGAACATTATGTTAGGACTGCAAATTACAATGTTTTTATGTCGTTTTTTTTTTCCAGGGAAAAATGACATAGGTACCTATGTCGTTTTTTTTCCAGGAAAAAAAAATGACATAGGTACGTACCTATGTCGTTTTTTCGACATAGGTACCTATGTTGTTTTTTTCCAGGAAAAAAAAAAACGACATAGGTACCTATGTCGTTTTTTCGACATAGGTACCTATGTCGTTTTTTCGACATAGGTACCTATGTCGTTTTTTCGACATAGGTACCTATGTCGTTTTTTCGACATAGGTACCTATGTCGTTTTTTCGACATAGGTACCTATGTCGTTTTTTCGACATAGGTACCTATGTCGTTTTTTCGACATAGGTACCTATGTCGTTTTTTTCGACATAGGTACCTATGTCGTTTTTTCGACATAGGTACCTATGTCGTTTTTTCGACATAGGTACCTATGTCGTTTTTTCGACATAGGTACCTATGTCGTTTTTTTCGACATAGGTACCTATGTCGTTTTTTCGACATAGGTACATGTCGTTTTTTCGACATAGGTACCTATGTCGTTTTTTCGACATAGGTACCTATGTCGTTTTTTCGACATAGGTACCTATGTCGTTTTTTCGACATAGGTACCTATGTCGTTTTTTTTCCAGGAAAAAATGACATAGGTACCTATGTCATTTTTTCGACATAGGTACATATGTCGTTTTTTTTCCAGGAATAATAAAAACAACATAGGTACGTACCTATGTCGTTTTTTTTCCAGGAAAAAAAAACGACATAGGTACCTATGTCGTTTTTTCGACATAGGTACCTATGTTGTTTTTTTCCAGGAAAAAAAAACGACAGGTAACTGTCATTTTTTCGACATAGGTACCTATGTCGAAAAAACGACAGGTAACTGTCATTTTTTCGACATAGGTACCTATGTCGTTTTTTTCCCAGGAAAAAAAAAACGACATAGGTACCTATGTCGTTTTTTCGACATAGGTACCTATGTTGTTTTTTTCCAGGAAAAAAAACGACAGGTAACTATGTCATTTTTTCGACATAGGTACATATGTCGTTTTTTTCCAGGAATAATAAAAACAACATAGGTACCTATGTCGTTTTTTTTCCAGGAAAAAATGACATAGGTACCTATGTCATTTTTTCCTGGAAAAAAAACGACATAGGTACCTATGTCGCTTTCAGTTGTCTCCCAAAATTCACATTAACATTGTCAACCCAATTTAATTTAATGTCGGCAGTGCTCAGCGGTGGTATTGGGGAGTGGATAGGCAAAGAGGGAAAAATCTAAAATGTACTTGGGGAGGAGCTCTCTCAGAAGCTTTTGCGGCAGACCACACAAGTAATAGTGCAGCGTCTCTGCCGTCACGGGTTTGTACCACGACTGCCTTGTCGGGAAAGTGACGTGCGGTGGCGCCCCGACGGCGCGGAGCACAGATTCGGCGTCCTGTTGGAGACTCTCGTACGAGCCGATAAAGTCGTAGTGCACGGCGCAGGGCTGGCACAAGTTGTACATGGGCATCCAGTGTTCGTTCATACGTTCTACGTCCTCGTCCAGGAGGTAACGAACAAACTCTGCGAAGGTGACATCGTCGCCGCGGTTCCTGCGTGAGGTTTCGGCGCCCTTGCGGTTCTTGCGGTAGCGTTTGATGATCTCGGCGCCGTACTTGCGCTGGTAGGACTCGATCTCGCCGAACTTGTTCCGGTAGGCGGAGAGCAGGCGTTCGGTGGGCTCGCGTACGAACATGAACTTGAAATAATGGCGCAGGCGGTAGCGGATGGCGTCCGGTTTCAGCGAGGACAGGAAGGTGAGATCTCGCTGGTGATCCATCTTGATGTTGACGTCCACGCTCTCTAATGTGCCGCCCAGTACTTTGAGCACGCGCTTCCAGTTGGAGCAGGCTACCTTGGGTACGTAGCAGTACAGAAAGCGATACTGGTCGTTGACCAGTACGTGCTGCAGAAGCGTCTTCCTTTGCTGCGGCGTCAGCGACCAGACGTCGTGCGGCATGTTCTTCTGGCCGCAAACCGACGTCAAGGTCCGGTTACGGATGTCCCGCAGGATCTGGACCAGATGGAAAATGGGTAAGTTTGCGTCGCGAGTGGCTTCCAGGTGAGAAAAAATACTTTTATTCACATTAAAAGTTTGGACTAGTTGATTTGCTGCCTGTCATTGATGGCAACAGACATCTAATCCATATATACTGCAGTCAAAATGGATTAGACCACCTGTGTCAAAGTGGCGGCCCGGGGGCCAAATCTGGCCTGCCACATCATTTTTGTGCGGCCCGAGAAAGTAAATCTTGAGTGCTGACTTTCTGTTTTATGCTCAAATTCAAATGAAGAGTTTAGGAGTATATTACATTTCCTGATTTACCCCCTTTTAAATCAATAACTATTTTTTTAATACATTTTTTTGAGTTTTTACAATTTTTAGTTCAAAAATCATTAAGGAAAATATAAAAATAAATTTAAACAAAGCTAAAATAAACATTGTTTTAGATCTATAAAAAACGGCATATACAGGGCTTTTAATCCAGTTCTTTTAATCCGTTTTTTAAAAAAAATCTAAATATTATATCTAAAATGACCCGGTTTGTCTTGTATGTCTGAAATGAATCTTCAAGTACAGGCGAGGAGTGAGTGCAAGTCTTACCTGAGCCTCGACGTCGTCCGTCGCCGGCACCGACTGACCCGAACGCCGGCCGACAAGCAGCCGCTTACTTCCCCGGGGAGGAGGCGTCTCCACGCCGTTGAGCATTCCTTTTTCGATCATAAGTAGCAGGCCTCCGGAGGCGACGATCACCAGGAACGTCAGGACAGACGGGAGCACCGCGGCCGAGTGGCGACGTCCCCCCGCCCCCGCCGATGTCGAGGCCGAGCTCCGAATACCACCGTCCGGGCCGCTTCTCTTCCCCGAGTCCGACCTTCGAGGAGCCATTGCCGGCTCCGTCGGAAAGATTCTGGCTCAGCAAACAAAAGCGCCGGATGACTGACTTACCACGTCCCCATAGTTAACTTTTCCTCCAGTCAAACTTCACGAGTGGAGTTTCCTGCAAGACTTTCAAAATAAAAGTAAGTACCTAACGATCAGTGTTACTTGATTTAAACCATGCACAAATTAGGATCTTTTTTTCCCGTTTTTAAAGAAAAAAAGCCTAACTATACTATGCCCCCCCCAAACGACATAGTATAGCAAGGCTTTTAAAGTTTTTAAATAGAAAATTGTTCATTCATTTTCTATATTATGCATTCTTGCTTGGTGATGATGTGAGAACACTGTAGTGTAGTGGTTAACTCACCTGTCTTTCGTCGGGGAGACGTGGGTTTGATCCCTGGATGGGACACATCATTTTCACTTAGTTGTTTCTGTGGACTTCTTGTCAAGACACTGAAATGATTACAGAGAAAAGTGTAAGCCACTTGGTGGAGCAGAGGTTAGAACACTGGACTCCCGTCTGGGAGACCTGGGTTCGATTCCCGCTGTCGTCATTTGGTTGATCACCAAACCATGTCGGTGAGTAAATGGAAGAAGAAGAAAAAAAAAGAATAACCTTTTTAATTTAAATTAAACACTTAGTCATACTTTTCAGTAAAAGGTTATATTCCGAACTGCCTTCGGCAGTTCGGAAGACACTTGATGGACCTGTATGTGCGAAAGGCGTTCTCGGGTCGGCCTTCGGCCGACCCTCGACCGCTTGCTTGGTCAGTCAACCGCCGACACCGGGAAGCGAACTCACGTTCTCTCGGTGCAAAGGCGAGTGTGCAACCCACTACACCAACTCGTGCCCCACTTATACATAGGTGTTGAAACGTTTTATCCAAGGAAATGGGGTGAAACACTTAGTCATTTTTTTGGACAAAATGCTTCATCCACCACTGAATACTTTATTCAGTTAGACACTTAGGCATTAATACTTATTCTTTTACCTGAACAATTGTGGGAAAATCTTTGCTTGCACTGGGATTCGAACCCAGGACCACAGAAGTGGGAGGCTGATGACTTATCCATTAGGCCACCACCCTGTGTGAGAAAGCAGTAGTACTTGTACTTTTACCTCTTTCATTTACCTGAATAATAGTAGAAATATCTTTGCAGGCACTGGGACTTGAACCCAAGACCAAAGAGGTGGAAGACTGATGACTTAGCCACTGGGCCACCACCCTGTGAGAGCAGATAGTAGTACTTATACTTTTACCTCTTTCATTTACCTGAACAATAGTATGAAAATCTTTGCAGGCACTGGGACTTGAACCCAAGACCACAGAGGTGGAAGACTGATGACTTAACCACTGGGCCACCAACCTGTGAAAGTAAGTAGTAGTACTTATACTTTTACCTCTTTCATTTACTTGAACAATAGTATGAAAATCTTTGCAGGCACTTGGATTTGAACCCAGAACGACAGATGTGGGAGACTGATGACTTATCCACTGGGCCACCACCCTGTGAAAGTAAGTAGTAGTACTTATACTTTTATCTCTTTGATTTACCTGAATAATAGTGGGAATGTCTTTACACTCCATTCTTGTCCTCCAGCTCCTCTTCCACATTGTCAAAAGCATCTTTAATGGCGGTGGCGACGTGCATCTGTCGCTACTGCGACCGGTCAGCGTACCCTTCCCGACTGGACGCTGTGAATGACATAAAAGTCACGTGACCAAAGCTATGACGTCAACTGTAACTTACATTCTACAAACATCTTGTACATACAGAAGCCAAGATTCATTCATTATGTGAACAATAAAGGCAAATGGCTATTATTGCTAAAATACCTCGTGTTTTTTTTTTTTTCAAGAAGATAGCCTTACCATGGTCATTTTTATAGAAAATATGCCTTA
This sequence comes from Stigmatopora nigra, assembly GCF_051989575.1. Lineage (NCBI taxonomy): Eukaryota > Metazoa > Chordata > Actinopteri > Syngnathiformes > Syngnathidae > Stigmatopora > Stigmatopora nigra. The sequence goes on along the minus strand of NC_135512.1, from coordinate 3,407,009 downwards.
CGATACATGGTCATTTTTTAAGAGAAAAAGCCTTACTATACATGGTCATTTTTAAGAAAAAAAGCCTTACTATACTATGTCGTTTTTTTTTTAAAGAAAAAAAGCCTTACTATACTATGTCGTTTTTTTTCAGAAAAAAAGCCTTACTATACTATGTCGTTTTTTAAAGAAAAAAAGCCTTACTATACTATGTCGTTTTTTAAGAAAAAGCCTTACTATACTATGTCGTTTTTGAAGAGAAAAAGCCTTACTATACTATGTCGTTTTTTAAGAAAAAAAAGCCTTACTATACTATGTCGTTTTTTTTAATAAAAAAGCCTTACTATACTATGTCGTTTTTTTTAATAAAAAAGCCTTACTATACTATGTCGTTTTTTAAATAAAAAAAAGCCTTACTATACTATGTCGTTTTTTGACGAAAAAAAAGGCTTACTATACTATGTCGTTTTTTAAGAAAAAAAAGCCTTACTATACTATGTCGTTTTTTTTAATAAAAAAGCCTTACTATACTATGTCATTTTTTTTTAATAAAAAAGCCTTACTATACTATGTCGTTTTTTTAATAAAAAAAGCCTTACTATACTATGTCGTTTTTTTTAAGAAAAAAAGCCTTACTATACTATGTCGTTTTTTTAATAAAAAAGCCTTACTATACTATGTCGTTTTTTTAATAAAAAAAGCCTTACTATACTATGTCGTTTTTTTAAGAAAAAAAGCCTTACTATACTATGTCGTTTTTTTAAGAAAAAAAGCCTTACTATACTATGTCGTTTTTTAAAGAAAAAAAGCCTTACTATACTATGTCGTTTTTTTTAAATAAAAAAGCCTTACTATACTATGTCATTTTTTTTTAATAAAAAAGCCTTACTATACTATGTCATTTTTTTAATAAAAAAAGCCTTACTATACTATGTCGTTTTTTTTAAAGAAAAAAAGCCTTACTATACTATGTCGTTTTTTAAGAAAAAAAAGCCTTACTATTCTATGTCGTTTTTTTAATAAAAAAAGCCTTACTATACTATGTGGTTTTTTTAATAAAAAAGCCTTACTATACTATGTCGTTTTTTTAATAAAAAAAGCCTTACTATACTATGTCGTTTTTTTAAATAAAAAAAGCCTTACTATACTATGTCGTTTTTTAAGAAAAAAAAAGCCTTACTATACTATGTCGTTTTTTTTAATAAAAAAGCCTTACTATACTATGTCGTTTTTTTTAATAAAAAAGCCTTACTATACTATGTCGTTTTTTTAAGAAAAAAAGCCTTACTATACTATGTCGTTTTTTTTAAGAAATAAAAGCCTTACTATACTATGTCGTTTTTGAAGAAAAAAAGCCTTACTATACTATGTCGTTTTTTAAGAAAAATAAGCCTTACTATACTATGTCGTTTTTTAAGAAAAAAAAGCCTTACTATACTATGTTGTTTTTTTAAAGAAAAAAAGCCTTACTATACTATGTCGTTTTTTAAGAAAAAAAAGCCTTACTATACTATGTCGTTTTTTAAGAAAAAAAGCCTTACTATACTATGTCGTTTTTTAAGAAAAATAAGCCTTACTATACTATGTCGTTTTTTAAGAAAAAAAAGCCTTACTATACTATGTCGTTTTTTAAAGAAAAAAAGCCTTACTATACTATGTCGTTTTTTAAAGAAAAAAATGCCTTACTATACTATGTCGTTTTTTAAAGAAAAAAAGCCTTACTATAAATTGTCGTTTTTTAAGAAAAAAGGCCTTACTATATTATGTCGTTTTTTAAGAAAAAAAAGCCTTACTATAGTTTGTCGTTTTTTAATAAAAAAAAGCCTTACTATACTATGTTGTTTTTTAAAGAAAAAAAGCCTTACTATACTATGTCGTTTTTTAAGAAAAAAAAGCCTTACTATACTATGTCGTTTTTTTAATAAAAAAAAGCCTTACTATACTATGTCGTTTTTTAAAGAAAAAAAGCCTTACTATACTATGTCGTTTTTTAAGAAAAAAAAGCCTTACTATACTATGTCGTTTTTTAA
>NC_135512.1:3300000-3400000 GCF_051989575.1 Stigmatopora nigra | reverse complement strand
TGTCTCATGTGACCGTTGTCCTCTCTCCCTCCCCCTTAAGACAGTCCTTCGTGACCCTGAAAGTTTGAAAAAAAAAATCAAAAAACCCAAAAGAACCCGTCCATGTTTCCTAAGGTTTTACTGCAGTGGTGCGCGGCGCTGTCGAGCTGCGCCACCCAAATAGGTAAAACCGTAACGGGCATCTGCTTTTTTTGGCTACTGGGAAGTCACTGGTGGAAGCGGGCGGAACTGCGCTTGGGCCATGATTGGCATGTGGCGGGCATGGCCAATCACTGCGCTTTCTTCCATCTCATTGCCAGCTAGCGATTTACTTCAGTAGATGAAATCAAAAACATCCTGAGCAGGTTTTCGATTTTTGTTGTTGTTGTTGTTGTGATGCTGTGCCAATTCAAACCTATTGCTTTAAATGCTATAGAAATGAATGGGTCAAGTCAAACTTGGATTATTATAATGTGTTCCAAATACCGTAAAGCCTATAATTTATTCAGTAGCATAGACAACACTCCGTTTTGTGGGTTTTCCACGTCTCAACCCCCCCAGATTTGGCGCTGTCATCGTGGCAGTCGAGCGTGCTGACTATGGAGCTAATAGCCAATCCTAGCGTTAGCTCCCATAATACTATTTTAACCCTTTCAAGGACAATGGACATTTATACAAAAGTTAGCATTAGCTTACCTTAGCAAAAAAGCTTGAATATATCAGTCTTCTTAATTTACTTTTTTGGAGTTTAACATTTTTATTTTTATTGTAAACCGTTACACATCGCTTAAAAATTTAGCTTTTGTAAAATTCTACTTGATTCCTAAATTATTTTTAAATACAGGCAAACCATAATAATCATAAACTTTGGATGTGGATTCAAGGGGGCTGAAAAATACTCTTTGGAAACCCTGTCCTGTATGAATATATTAAAAAAAACATGAAAATAAAAATGGCTTACCTCTTTAGGATCTCATTAGTCAGTGCACTTGACTGTCAAAATGAGGGCGTGGCTTAAATCCTAGAAGTTGAAGATTGGAACAAGTGACTTCACTACCACCGTCAAGAGTGGTTAAATATGAATCACGCTGAAAAAATATACAATATTACTCATTAATAACATTAAAATGGACTGTTAGCCAATTACATTAGCATTTTAGCATGTATTGGTTTTCCACTTTTTTTTAAAATCAAATTCTAACATCCACAACAACCAGTATTTTACCGTAAATCAAGTTTTTTTTTTAAACCAAAGCTTTACTCATCTGCAGTTGAATAACCCCACCCCCCTCTGACTTGGCTCCTCCCACCACAGCCGAGGTGTGTTCCGGCACAATCATGGCAACATGTGCTACGGTACCTGAACGCAGCATGTTTTTAGTGCTAAACCAACCCAAAGGTAAACCCAATCTCTTAAAGAGACAGTGTCGTCTTAATAGTTTTTTTTCTTTTTCATGTCACTGTCTCTTTAAGAGTTGCATGGCGTACTTTGAAGTGACGCAAGGAGCTGGATTTTTTTGCCGCTTGCGGTGCTTAATTTGCCGTGGGTGAATGAACGCCTTCTTTTTTAGCCTTCCGTCGCCCTGCGGCCGATTGGGTCGCGTCAGATGTCCGTCCGGCGGAGCGAGAGTGGCCGGTCTTTTCTGGTTTCACGCATGAGTGTGCGAGCGCTCCCTCGGCACTGCATTAAGGTCTTTGTTTGGTGTTTGGCCAGAGAGAGAAAGAAACCCAAGCAGAAACGTCAAGAGACATCAAGCATACACACCACATGAAAAAAATAGATATAATATTTAGATTTTTTTTATTATAAATGGATTAAAATAACTGGATTAAAAGCCCTGAATATTACGTTTTTTTTATAGATCTAAAACAATGTTTATTTTAGCTTTTTTAAAATAAAATATATTTTAAAAAAGCTAAAATAAACATTGTTTTAGATCTATAAAAAACTGAATATTCAGGGATTTTAATCCAGTTCTTTTAATCCATTTATAATTAAAAAAAATCTAAATATTATATCTATTTTTTTTTATTAAAATGAATTAAAAGAACTGGATTAAAAGTCCTGAATATTACGTTTTTATAGATCTAAAACAAAGTTTATTTTAGCTTTTTTTTAAAATATATTTTTAGATTTTACTAAATTTTTGACCTAAAAACACAGAAAAATGGATTAAAATATGACACTTATTGATTTAAAAGGGGTAAAATCAGGAAATTTAGATGCCCTGAATATTAAGTTTTTTTTAGATCTAAAACAAAGTTTATTTTAGCTTTATAAAAATCTATTTTTAGATTTTACAAATGATATTTGAACTAAAAACAGAAAAAAATGGATTAAAAATGACAATTATTGATTAAAAAGGGGATAAATCATGAAATATAATATACATCTATACTCTTCATTTGAATTAAATCATAAAACAGAAAGTCGGCTCTCATGATTGACTTTCTCGGGCCACACAAAATGATGCGGGGGGCCAGATTTGGCCCCCGGGCCGCCACTTTGACACCTGTGCGCTAATACATCCATATGGTAATGTTCATACATCACTTGACAATAAACAACATATGCAAAAGCCTCCTAACCCATGATGCCATTGGTGAAACTTCACACCGCTTTCTACTAATAGCTCGTAAAGCGATACTATCCTGATAGTCAATTCAAGGTAGGACAGCAGTTTGAACTCAAATGACCCCAAAACGACAAACCACGGCTAACGACACGTATTTACCATGAATTATAAAACAAAGCATGGAGACTCACCACAATATCTTTCTTGACTAGAAATAATCTCCCTGCGTTGTTTACTTCTCGGTAGCAATAATGATCAAATTGTGTGTAATGGTCCAGAACTGTAAAATGAACACACACACACAAAAATCAGTAGTACAAAAATACACACAAAAAATGCCCATTCCATTTTAAACCTCTACATCAAAGTTGCGGCTTGGGGGCTAAATCTGGCCCGCCGCATCATTTTGTGTGGCCCGGGAAAGTCAATAATGAGTGCCAACTTTCTGTTTTTGCATCAAATTAAAATAGAGGATAGATGTATATTAAATTTCCTGATTTTCCCCCTTTTAAATCAATAATTGTCATTTTTTAATCATTTTTTTGTGTTTTTAGTTCAAAAATCATTTAAAAAAATCAAAAAATATATTAAAAAAAGCTCAAATAAACATTGTTTTAGATCTATGAATATTCAGGACTTTTAATCCTGTTCTTTTAATCCATTTATATATAAAAAAAATCTAAATATTATATCTAAAATACCCATATTAAAGCAAGGCTCAAATACCATACAATAAATGACTTTGGCTAGCTGCTAGCACCCAATTACAACTCGTTAGCATACATTGTTGACTTAATTTAACCTGGTAAATTGAAAAAAAAATATGACATACCAAAAACATTGTTTAATGATAACATTTACTTCACATTCTTCTTCCTATTTACAATATAGTATTCAAAATAAACCTAATAGTCCTCACCATACACCTCCCCTTTAATTCCTGAATAGACGCGATAAACTGAACTATAAAATCCTCTACATTGGATAGACGCTGCCATAAAAAGATCATTTAAACACTTATTAACATTTTATGATTGTCGGAAGGTCCTAAAAAACCTCACAAACCATAACCAAAAACATTTATATTTCATTTTAATCCCAAACTGTGCTTTTTAACGCTTTGCTTGCCATGTTTTTCTCTGCATGGGGGTTTCTTCTTCTTAACCCTCCCCTTTCCTACACCTGTCAATCATTCAAAAAGCTCACTAAACCCCGCCTCCTTTGCTGATTGTCTGGCCAAAGATGTCAAGACTGGATATCATGTGTGCTTATCACATTTTTTTTTCTCTTTTGTAGAGAAGCAAAGGCGACAGGGCAAGTTCCAGCCATTCAAACGACTTTTTGGTAAGAAAAAACAGAAGAAGAACACACAGGGGGTCTTTAATGGGGCACCCCTGAAAACCAGTTTCTCCACTGGGGAAGTGTGTAGTGGAGTGGTCTCTGATGACGAAAACGCCAATCAAAGTCTGAGGTATGTACACACACATTTCCTAACAATCGAAAATATGATTTATAACCCTTGGCTAAACGTTATTTAAATTTAAAATACTACTATAACCACAACTTGTGATTTACTGACTTCCATAGATTGAATTTGACTAAAAGAAACCCTCAAAATACATAAAAAAAACATCACTTTTGGTTTAGAGAGACTTACTAGAAATATGATTTTTTAATTAAAATAAGTTTCATAGTTGTGGCAACCAAAATTGAAGTTGTTGTAATTTTTTTCCAGAAAATTCAGCAGTTTTTAATGATAAAAATAGTTATTAAATGTTGTGAAGGAAATTGCTAAGTCTTGATTTTTTTTCTGTCCAATCAGGCGGTGAGCTGATTGTATTAAGCACATAGAAGAAAAAGTCTAAAGTACACGAGTAACTCACTTTCAATTTTGTATTGCGACTCGTCACATGATAAAGTTAACGAGTCTCCACTACTACTTTCTTATATACTGGATTCAATAGCTCTGAAAACATGATAAAAGTACAAATAATGCCAAAGTAAACCATTACAAAAGTTATTTTTCCTCATTTTGGATCCGTGTGTTTTGATAATTTAGTATTTGATAAGATTCTACCCCAAGGGTGGGCAAACTTTTGGCTCTGGGGGCCACCATATTGACTTTAAAAATTTGACAGATGGGCCGGGTCAGCACAAGATACGATACATATAAAAAAGTGCATCCGTTAACAGTACATATGAAACGTAAACAGAAAAAAAGGACTAAAGTATTAACATACTCATCACTCATCAATAAAGTAAAAAGTCTAAAGTACAAAGTAAAGTAAAAAGGAATGTATTAAGAAATATTAAAATGTAATTTAAAAAAAAAGATAGAGAAGTGTGGACGTAGCTACTGCCACTGGCTTCCACACGACGGCACCATCTTGGGAAAAAAAAAACATTATTTGGACAATGTTGGCGGGCCGGATTAAAAAGCCTAATGGGCCGAATGTGGCCCGCGGGCCGTAGTTTTCTACCCTTTAATTAGCATGTAAAGTTTTGGTCCATCTATTTTGTAGGGAGTTAAATCCCATAGGATCAAGAGCCCTATCACACGACAGCATATTCATCCCCGAGGAGTCAACCAGGGGTGCTAGCCAAGATCTCACCATGTCCCAAGAAAACGTCTCGGACAAAGTAAAAAATCTGCAGGTGAGAAGGCAATTTTTTTTGTAGCCAAAAAATGTTAGTCCTCACTAAAAAAAAAAATGCTGTTCTGTGAATTCACACAGAAGCAGATTGCGCAGACTATCAAGTTCGGCCAGAAACCTCCTTCTTTGAGAAGAAGTGAAGGGGATGAAGGAAGTTCCGATGAAGAGGACACTCCCCCCAGTCCATTGAAGGTGACGGCACAGGTGGAAACGGCGCCAGAAACGGCGGAACCAGCGGTAATCTGGACGACTTTTTAGTTTAGTTTCACACCCAGATGGTTGACGATCTCGTAAATGCTTCCGTTTTTTTCTATCCAGGTCCAAGTAGTCCCACAAACAAGACCGCAAGGCACCCCTGTAAAGTCCCCCAGGTCTAAAAGAGTCCTCTCCCCAGGTGGTACTATCGAGTCTGTCAATTTAGATGCCGTTCCGCAGTCGGTGTCTCTTCTGGACAACACTGCAGCCAAGCATAAACTTTCGGTTAAACCCAAAAACCAGAGAGTTTCACGCAAGCATCGTCGGTTTACTCAGGTAATGAGCAAATTTATCCATAGATTTGCTATTGGTGTTAAGGTCAAAGTGCCGTAATTCACAGCTATAATTCTATCAATGCCTCCATAGGATTTGCAAGAAGTATCCGTCCCTGGTGCATTGTGGGAAGACCAGGAAGTTCCTGGAGTTTCTACGGAGCAGAACCAACGGAGAACGTCTACGGAAGGTTCAGAGGAAGTCTTTAAGAAGCGAGAGATTGAAGAAGAACGAATGGAAGCCAAGAGGAAAATGGAGTTGGAGGAGGAGCAAAAGAGGCAAAGAGTGGAGCGCCTGAGGATGGAAGAAGAGGAGAGGTATCGTAAGCGACGTGAGGAGAAGTTGGAGGAAGAGAAGAGGCTACATGAGGAAGAGGAGCGAAGGTTGAGGGAGGAAGAGGAGCAAAGATTGAAGAAGGAAGAGGAGCGAAGGTTGAAGAAGGAAGAGGAGGAAGAAGAACGCAAAGTGGAGGAAGCCAGGCGGTTGAAGGCGGAGCAAAGAAGAAAGGAGGAGGAGCAAGAGAAGGAGGCCAAGCGACAGCAGGAGTTGGAGAATCGGCGACTACTCTTAGAGAAAGAGGAGAAGAAGAAAAAGAAGGATGCCGAAAAGCAGATCCAAGAGAAGAGAAGAGCTGAAGAGCGGCGATGGAAGGAGATGGAGGAGCGCCAGAGACCTTTCTCCTTCCAAGTTTCCTCAGGAGAAAAAGAAATCCTCTTTCCTAAGGTTAACCTGACACCTGTTACCGCAAGCTCCGCCTCTCAAGGAGCCACGGTCAATCCGAGAGAAGAATCCAAGTCTTTTTCGGAAGTACCAGGCTCCCCCATCCGGGGGACTACAACTACTACTACTACTACGTATGTCCCTCATACCGCCATCTTGGTAACGGGTACCCAGCTTTGCGGCACCGCTGTCAATCTAGACCAGATCAGGGACACGGCCTGTAAGTCCCTGCTGGGTCTTGGCGAAGACCGGAAGAACCAGGGAACGCCAACCATCAAGAGTAAAGCTTCTCCAGACCGTAAGTCGGGCAAAACGAAATCCCTCTCCGAGTCTGTGGAACCAGATCCGGAGAGTACCGCGGTCTTAGCAGAATGGGCTACCATCAGATCCAAGATATTCAAAGGTGTAGAGGACGGTAGCGAGTACCCAGATCCAACTCGAAGTCCACCACAAACCAACAAGGAAGACCAGCACGAGTTTACACATGCGCACCTGAGGAAAACCATGTCCGCTAGCACTAAGTTTTCCATTACACCCGCCAAGAAGAAGTTCGGGGATTCGCAAAGGAACTCCGAGTGTTCAATGTCCGATGATAAAACGGGAGAGGACGTAGTACCCTATGACACTCCCACTTTTGCCTCGCCGGCCGCTAGCCGGAAAACTAGTAGGAGTGTCCGAGTAGCAGAAAGAATGGCGGACGAGTGCGTATTTGCCAAAGATCTTCCTTCATTCCTGGTCCCTAACCCCGGCGCAAAAACCGAAGGACACGAGCGGAAGTCTAGAGATCGTTGCGTATCGGCAGATCCCGATAGCAGGGTGGAAGGCGAAGAAACGAGTTTGGACAGTGAACAGAAACCTTCACCATTTGGCATCAAGCTGAGGAGAACGAACTACTCGCTTCGCTTCCACGGCGACCAGTCGGCTGAGAAACGGAAGAAACGCTACAGCGCCGGAGACAGTTTCGATGGCGTCCCATCTCCGTTGACGCCAATCGAACTGGACTCTGACGCTTCCCCGGTATTTTCCGGACAATCCAGTCCTGCATCACCACAAAATGAAACCAACAAATTCCTGGGCTCGGCTTCCCCTCTAGTCCCGAGGTCCACTTTGGGGAAAACCCCGAGTCCCACGCCGCCATGTGACGAAGACCAGGTGCCGTCCAAACCCTCAATTTACCGCAGACCTGCCGCCTCACCGAAAATCAGCGAAGGAATTCCTACCCCTCCACTTTCACCGCTTTCCAAAGTTAGTTATGGAGAGACTCAGGACTTGTCTGGTCAGGGTCAACCTACGGCGGTGGCTCAGCTACAACGGAAAAACCAGGGCCAAGGGGACGTGGACCCTAAGGAGAAAAGATCCTTCTTCCCATCCATCAACATTCCATGGAGGGAGAAAGTTGATAGAAAATCGGAGATCATCCGGAAAGGTTAGATTGGTCACTTGGGGCATGTTATTTAGTAGTCCAAGTCCGGAACATTTTAGATATCTATATATCTATATATCTATATATCTATATATCTATATATCTATATATCTATATATCTATATATCTATATATCTATATATCTATATATCTATATATCTATATATCTATATATCTATATATCTATATATCTATATATCTATATATCTATATATCTATATATCTATATATCTATATATCTATATATCTATATATCTATATCTCTATATCTCTATATCTCTATATCTATATATCTATATATCTATATATCTATATATCTATATATCTATATATCTATATATCTATATCTATATATCTATATATCTATATATCTATATATCTATATATCTATATATCTATATATTTATATATTTGTATATTTATATATTTTTATATATTTATATATATTAATATATATTTTTTATAAATGGATTAAAAGAACTGGATCAAAATCCCTAACTATTAATTTTTTTATAGATCTAAAACAATGTTTATTTGAATTTTTTTTCCCAGTAAAAGAACATTTTAATCATTATGTTCCATATTATAGTGGATTTTGTGAATTTTTTTAAATATATTTTTTTAGATTTTACAAAATGATTTTTGAACTAAAAAACCCCAAAAATGGATTAAAAAATGACAAAAAGTGGAAAACAAAATAGTTGTCGCTATTTTTAGATTTTACAAAATTATTTTTGAACTAAAAACTGAAAAAAATGATTTAAAAAAAAGGCAATTATTGATTTAAAAGGGGGAAAATCAGGAAATTTAATATATATCTATACTCTTCATTTGAATTTGATCCTAAAACAGAAAGTCGGCACTCATGATTAACTTTCCCTGGCCACAACAAACGATGCGCCGAACCAGATTTGTCCCCCGGGCCTTCACTTTAACACATATGGTCTAAATTGTGTCTCCATGCTGTTTTTTCCCCTCCAGAGAAACCGTCACTTCAGAGCAGGCACTCCTTGGACAGCTCCAAGATCCAAGAGAAAGAAGTGGGCCCTCTTTGGATCACATTAGCCCTCCAAAAACAGAAAGGTTTCCGGGAACAACAGCAAAACCGTGAGGATCGCCGCAGCCAACGAGAAGCCAAGCTGGCCGATAAGCAATCCCGCCACAGTGTGAGTTGATTCCGAAAGAACTTAACCACCAAAAAAACACTTTGGCTCCCCCTCTAGACAAGAAGTCACCATTATTCCTCCTCTACAGGTGGGCTCAGTGATCCCAATTAGCCCGACAGAGACCCAAGGAGGAAGTGGGAGTATCAGTCCGGGTTCCAGAGCACTAACCCCAGAAGACCCCAAAAGACCAGACACCCTTCTAGGACGTTTTGACAGGCGAGAACAACTAAAAAAAGCCAACACACTACCAAGCTCCGTCACTGGTAGACACATTTTTCTAATTTCCTTGCACTATTCTGTAAAAAAATTGAACTATACTCCATCTAATGTTCCCTATTTTTTGCCTAGTGGAAATCGCTGACTCCACTCCATCGCCCCCTGCTGTCAAGGAGGTAACCAAGCGCTTTCCAGGCATGGATTCGGGCCAAGTGTGTACTGAACCCGCCTGGTTGGCGCTGGCCAAGAGGAAGGCCAAAGCCTGGAGTGATTGTCCTCAGATTATCAAGTAAAAAAAACTAACAAATACCATCCGACACCCCTCACAAAATCTGCGGTCCCCAAACCAGGCCAACAACAAGCCATGTTTTGTTTTTTTCGGATGGAAAGACTGAATCTTTAGTCCTATCGCGGCCATTGATGATGATGGATGTCCGATCCATTTTGATTGGAAGCGGACCAGTCAAAATGTATCGGGGGATTTATCATAAATTTATCGGATTATCGGACGGACTCCGAGTTTTTGGAAAAACCCAAATACGGAATAAGAATACGTTGAATACTCCAGTTTCTGACGTTGATCATAAGGCCACGCCCCCTTAAAGACATATCCAAATCAGTTATTAAACTTAATAGAAGTGATTCTTTACATTCTTTCCTAAATTGTTTTTGTGATTGACAGTTTAAAGTTATATTGAGATAATTCTATAAAAAAAAAATCTACTTACAAATGTTCTACAATTGATTACTCAAGAACAGAAAGTATAAATAGGGCTTATTTCAGTTAAATGCATTGGTATATGTATTCCGTGAATATTGTTTGGGTTAAAAAAAAAACGTTTAGATGCATTACACTGACTGAAAATAATTCTTTAAAATCTTTGGCAATCAAATAGTTGATAATCTTTGTTTTTAGAGCACAACTAAGTGTATGACGCATGTTTTTGTCTTAAAAACACACCCAAAAATGTTCAGATTTTGAATCAATTTCTGTGTAAAAATTGAACACTAATGTTTAGGGGCCGACTATGCAGTATTTCAAAGTCTGAACGTCAAAATGAGTCGGTAGTACAAAAAAAATGTACTTTTTTAAAAAGTTGGGGACCGCCACACTCCATTCCGCACGCTCACCCACCACCAGCTCTGCATGGAGACCACCCTACTGCACAACGACTCTCATTCACCCCTGCTGCATTCAAATACCCAAATAATAAACGTATTTAAGGGTTTGCAAAGATGCTGCTTAACACACCTGACTGACTTCCTATAATTCCTACTGTAGCAAATCGCTGGGATTTGTAAATACTCAATTGCTTTTCAATCAAGTGGTAAAGAAGGGAATGATTAACTTGGGGTCTCTTAAAGGGCTAGCAGTGTTATTTCTACAGTGTCCATAACAGAACGTTGGGGGTCGCCACCTGCTTGCTGTACAATTGTAGATCCTGTTTGTAGACCATCACCATCATCATCAACTGACCGGACTTTTGGTCGGCCGGACGTTTGGTCGCCCGGGACGTTTGGTCGCCCGTGACGTTTGGTCGCCCGGGACGTTTGGTCGCCCGGGACGTTTGGTCGCCCGGGACGTTTGGTCGCCCGGGACGTTTGGTCGGCCGGGACGTTTGGTCGGCCGGGACGTTTGGTCACCCGGACGTTTGGTCGTCCGAGTGAATATAATTTTGAGAGATGGTTTCAACAGTAAACTCTGTCATGTTGTCAAACGTCCGGGCGACCAAACGTCCGGGCGACCAAACGTCCGGGCGACCAAACGTCCGGGCGACCAAACGTCCGGGCGACCAAACGTCCGGGCGATCAAACGTCCGGGCGACCAAACGTCCGGGCGACCAAACGTTCAGAACGTCCGAGTACCCCATCGTCATTATCATCATGATCACTACTTTTGTCAATGTTCTTCCTGCCGTAATGTGCAAAATATGTACTGTATGTAAAACAGAACATTCTGTTTCTAACCTTGCTGGTGTTATGTGTAACAAAAAAAAAAAAAAGAAAAAAAAAGTTTGGTATCATTTGCACTTTTTTGGGGCGGGTCTCACCTCTAAAACCTAAAATGAGGTTGTTTAATGAAAATGAAATATGAAGAATTTAAATAAATATGTCTTGACTGCATGGCTGGCTTTGAGTGAGTACTTGACTTTAAATTTGTATATTTTCCAACTAAATGCCTATTTGTAAACAATACACGTAATCATTCCGACATCCGATGACCAGTGAGTGTCCACGTACCGCTGGCGAGGAGAAAAGCTCTCCGGGAAGCGTCCGCGAACACACCTCGCTGCCGTCGTCGCCGTCCAGGATGTAGACGGTGCCGTCGGTGGAGGCCACGCCCACCAGTTGTCCTCGCCGCTCGTCGTCAAAGACGCAGGGGCTGCCGAACACTTTGCCCGCCGTCCGGAAGGTCCAGAGCGGGGTGCCGTCGGCGGCTTTTAGGCAGTGCAGGCGGCCGTCGTGAGAGCCGCACAGGAGACGTTGGAGGTCGGAGGTCACGCGTGGCGACGAGAAAACTGGGCCGTCTGTTGGGAATTGCCAAAGCTGAAAAACATGAAGAAATAATGTCATTGGTGTATTTGTGACTGAAGCGTAATAATGCGACTCGTACATACATACATATATATTACATACTTACATATACATACATATGTAGGTATATGTATATACATATGTATATACACATATACACATATATACACATACATATATGTATATATATATAGACATATACATACATATATACAGACATACATACATATATATATACATAAATATGTATATATATGTATGTATATATACATAAATATGTATATATATATGTATATATACATAAATATATATATACACATATATACAAATATATACACACATATACACATATACACATATATACACATGTTTTTATTTTGATTTATATAATTATATTTGAATAAATATAAACATTTGTTTGAAAATGCATTTAAAAAAATCTCCCAAAATGTCATTACATTTAAAAAATGTTGCTCAGAAACATTTACCAGCACATCATTTAAAAAAAAATAAAAGCATTATGTTGACATTCTTTTCAACCCAATTCGTTCATTTTCCATATTGCATATCCACACAAGAGTCTCCAGGGGTGCTGGATCTTATCCCAACCAACCAATCACAATCAAACCCAGACTTACCGACACCAAAGTCAGGTGGAAGATCCTTTGCATCATCGGATAACTGATTTTTTTTTTAAATTACCAGGAAATTCAAAAATAATGATTACAGTAATCCCTCAAATATCACGTCTTCACTTACCGCAAATCCACTACTTTGCGATTTTTTTTCTGCTATCATTATCATTATTTTTTTATTTAAGTTCATAAAAATGTAAAGGGAAAAATATATAATAGGAGTGACCCTACTTGGCGATTTTTTTCAATTGTCGCGGCCATGTTTGGTCTACTTTAACCGCAATATTCGTCAAACTACTGCATCCAATTTCCTCACCAGCGTGCCGTCGACGTCAAAGAACAGAATGTTTCCATCCACGGATCCGATGGCCACACCGGCATCTCCGAGCGCCTTCGGCGAGGAGAAGAAGGGAGCATTCCTGCGGAGCGACCACAAGATGTCGCCGCTGTCCTGATGCCACACATCATCGACACAATTCATCACTCTCTGTTAACCAAATGAAAAACAATTGGACACTGACCGGATGCAGACAGAGCAACTTTCCGCCGAGAGTAGCGGCGTATAAATGGCGGCGAGTTGTATTCAGGTCGGGGGAGGAAAAGACGGCCCCACACTCGCAGTCGCGCTTCCAAGTGCACTTTTTAGCCTGGAGGGGGCAGAAATTTACAATAAAATGGATATGAAGGTAACGTGATTTTGAGCTAATGTGTTGTGATTCTTGGAAGTAATTTCAAAGTTATACTTGGACGCTGAAGTATTTTGGCATTTGGCTTTATTGAAATTAAAATAGCATTTTCTAAGATCTTCTATGCTGAGAAAATGCAATTTATCTTGAAAGGGAGCTTTTAATTTGCCTAATTGTTATTTTTAAATGAACTGAGTTTTTTTGTTTTTTTTACAGGTTTTTTTTTCAAACTGGCAACCCTAAAATCCAATGCACCCCTAAAAAAACACTATTTACGAACACAATATCATTTCATAGGAGGGACTTAGCACATTTTTTAGCTACCGTTTTTTTCTCTCGCATATAAGCCGTACCCTTAAAATGGCCTTAAAAATCATTGAATTTGACTATTTCTCACGTATAAGCCGCCCCCTGATTCACAATTTTCACCCCAATATTCATGGTTTTAATAGGGAGTACGAATGTGTTACTTTGAAGGGACAATCTTAAGAAAAATCACCGCACGTGGTATTTCTAAGATACTGTATAAATCAATTGCGGGATTGCACAAGGAAGTCATATGAGCAGTAATTTAATCCACCTCAATGACTCACCTGGAGGTCCAGCGCGTAGACAAAACCATCATGTGAGCCCACCATCATCCAACCCGTCTGGGCGTCAGCAGCGGGGCAACTCTTGACGGCGTCGCCCGTTTTAAAGACCCAGCGTGTCTCCCCGGACTCGATGCTCAGCATGTAGACACCTCCATCATAGCAACCTGAAAATCCAATACATCGTCATCACGAGTTTCCGCTATATATACCGTATTTTCACGACTATAAGGCGCACCCTCAATTTTTTCCATATATAAGGCGCACTGTATTAGAAGGCGCACTGTATTATAAGGCGCACTGTATTATAAGGCGCACTGTATTATAAGGCGCACTGTCTATTTTGGGGAAAATACGGTAATTGCTATTGACTTCCAGGTATGAAGCACTTTACAGTCACCTCTAGAGCCAGCCATTGTTGATGTTTTGGATTTTTTGGTATAAAATCTTGCAGTGGGGGAGGAGCTATATGATGGAAGATGTTGTAAACTAAGATGGCTGATCTGCATATTTAACAGTATTGTTTCAGTTCAGGCGTTTGTGTTTTTTTTTTAAATATCCGAAAGTGGTGGTTTTTCGTTTTTGGTTTTCTGTTATTTTCCGTATATAAGGCGCACTGGATTATAAGGCACACTGTCTATTTTGGAGAAAATTCAAGACTTTTAAGTGCGCCTTATAGTCGTGAAAATACGGTATATAAAAAAAAAAACATGGAGAACTGACCTACGACCACATAGCGGCCACACGGCGAGACCGCTGCCGACGCCTCGATGCGTCCCCCGAGGACTCTCTCCCAAAGCAGGCATCCGCTATCCAAGTCCAGCGCTTGCATCCTATGTGAATGCGAGCCAATGAACACGCTTGTTCTGGTGGCGTCTTCCTTCACCTGGACGAGAAGTGTTGGCGAAGCATCCACGCATCTGCCAGTGTCCGAAGACCAGCGCTCGGCGAGGGCCGCCACCGCCGCGCCTCTACTATCTCCGCCCACTTGATGTTCTTTTTTTAACATTTTAAAAGGCGGGGCGTCATCTGAGGCCACTGTGAGCCGCCCTCTTTTCTCCGGCGCCACCAAGAGGCGCAGGACGTCGGCGAAGGTCCCGTCGAGGATAGCCTCCAAGAGTTGAGGCGAGACGACCCCTGTGGCGGTCAAGATGTCTTCGCATAGCCGGAGCGCCTTCAGGGAATCCCCCCCACTGAACAGAAAACGCGAGTCCTCGTCCAAAGTGGAGCTTGTGTCGTGACCAAGAGCGTCCTGTTGAGAAGGAAGAGAAAAAATGCACAATTTAGAGCACAGGCGTCAAAGTGGCGGCCCGGGTGCCAAATCTGGCCCGCCGCATCATTTTGTGCGGCCCGGGAAAGTAAATGATGAGTGCCGACTTTCTGTTTTAGGATCAAATTCAAATGAAGAGTATAGATGTATATTAAATTTCCTGATTTTACCCCTTTTAAATCAATAATTGTCATTTTTTAATCATTTTTTTCAGTTTTTAGTTCAAAAATAATTTAGTAAAATCTAAAAATATATTAAAAAAGCTGAAATAAACATTGTTTTAGATTTATAAAAAACTGAATATTCAGGTCTTTTAATACAATTCTTTTAAATTTAATCCATTTATAAAAAAACAACTAAATATTATATCTAAAATGGTCCAGCCCAAGTGAAACCAAGTTGACATTAAAGCAGTTCGCAAACATACCCATATCTGACACCCTTGTTCTAAATGTTGATAATATGAACCCAAAATTAATTCCCAGCGTGTTTTACCTGCCACAACGTTTGCAAGGTTTTCTTCATCCCATTCACATCTTCACGCGACGGATTGGCATTCAAACGCTGCCTCTGGTAGATTTTGACCAATGCCCGACTGTTCACTTTGCCTGCAACAACGTGCAAACGACTGAATATTGACAAAACACTTACTGTTATTGTTATTAATAAGTCTTCATTTTTTTTTTCTTCACTTACCGTGAGGAGTCAGCGGTAAGGCAGGGATGAACATCAACGTGTCAGGAATGGCGTAGGAAGGAAGCAATGGAGACAGTCGCTTCAGAAGGTGGCTATTCAGGTCAGGCGAGGGTGGAGGGCCGTCATCTTTTGGGACCACGAAGGCGAGGAGTCGTGAGGCCTCGTGTAGGAGTACGAAGCAGGATTCCACCTCGGCCAGACTCGTGAGCAGCTAGAATGGAAGTATATGGAATAAAAACTCAGTTGACAGTACTCGGACGTTTGGCCGCCCCCGGGACGTTTGGTCGCCCCCGGGACGTTTGGTCGCCCGGGACGTTTGGTCGCCCGGGACGTTTGGTCGCCCGGGACGTTTGGTCGCCCGGGACGTTTGGTCGCCCGGGACGTTTGGTCGCCCGGGACGTTTGGTCGCCCCGGACGTTTGGTCGCCCCGGACGTTTGGTCGCCCCGGACGTTTGGTCGCCCCGGACGTTTGGTCGCCCCGGACGTTTGGTCGCCCCGGACGTTTGGTCGCCCCGGGACGTTTGGTCGCATTTCATTTTAATTTTATTGTTTAGTTTTTTTATTACTATAACATTTATGTGTACATTTAGAAAATCTAAAAAAATGTTTTGTCACTTTTTGCACAGAATTATAATTACAGCTATTGTACAAATATATATTACTTTATTCATTTTTCACACCGCTTATCCTTGTCTGGTTTGCAGGGGTGCTGGAGCCTATCCCAGGCCAAAAGGCTGAAGTACACTCAGTTCAACAACTGAGATATGTTTTGGATTCGGCACCCAAATTCAGTTTTTTAATAGAGCTAAAACAATGTTCATTTTAGCTTCTTTAATATATTTTTCAAATTTTACAAAATATTTTTTGAACAAGAAACAGAAAATTGATTAAAAAAATTCCAATTATTAATTTAAAAGGGGAAAATCAGGAAATTGAATATACATCTATAATCTTCATTTGAATTTGACCCTTAAACAGAAATTTGGCACTCACCTGCTGCACATGGTCAAGGTTAACACATTTGCCATGACGCTTGATTCTTCTATCTTTTCGTCCGCGGTAGAACATCCGCCCGTCTTTCAAGTCCACCCAGTCTCCGGTGGGCCTCATAGTCCCGGCAATGGCCAATTCTTCCTGGTCCAGAAGACACACCCTCTGCTCCCCACCTACAATCGCAAAAATCCACCATAAAAACCAACCACCAATTTTCCCCAATCCCTCGCATTTCGCTCACCTATGAACACTTGACCCTCCCCTTCCGTCAGCACGCCGCCATTTTGGTCCCTCACCTCCACCTTGGTGCCAATCAGGGGGCTCCCCAAATGCACGTCGGAGGCGGAGCTTCCAGGAGGGATTTTATAGCAGGTGGCCCAGCATGACACCTCAGTGATGCCATAAAGGTTAAACACCTCAGTAGTGTTGTCGTGGTGGCGCCACGAACTTAGCGCCGACGGGCACGCCTCGCCGCCCAAGGCTAGGACGCGCAATGGCGAGTTGCGTGACAGCACTTCCTGTTGGAGGAGTGTCGGGCCGAAGCGAGACAGCAGTGTGGGAGTCACCTGAGGGTCAAAACAGAGTCAAAATGTTTTAATTTCTTTTTAAAAACACTTAGAGTAGAATTTAATTCCAGAAATATGGCAATTTCCCAGTCAACTTCACCAAAAAATATTTATTTTAACTTAAAATGTACTACAATGTGTACGGTTTTCGGCCCCTTGTAGAACGAACGGGCTGTTGTGGACAAACACGGGTATTACATCTCCAATTTAAACTGCTTTATTCATTTTAAGACATTAATGAATGATTTCCTTATAACTTTCTCTCATTTTTATGTTTTCTCACATCTTACATACCAAAATTGGGACACTTTGACAAATTGAAAAGAGGTTTAGTTGATAGTTGTGTGATGACCGTGAAACGAATTAGAGAATTTACATATAAAGTACTGTTCTACTTACCAAATGTTCATGTTACAAAAAAAATTATGGAAGCAATTGATTTTGTGATTAGAGGTACGACTGTATTGACTTTAATGTCAATTTAAGACCTTAATTACATGGATTTTAATTCAAGGCCTTATAAGAACACGTAAGAACCCTAAAAAAACACTTAAGTCATCTTATATCTCAGATATTCGTTACCTGCATGAGTGTGGTCTTGTGACGGCGAAAGAGAAGTTCGCTCAGCCGCCGAGGAATTTTCTTGAGCACGGTTGGCACGACCAGAAGTTGAGCACCGGATGATAACGCCAGGAATATGTCCACTACCGAGGGGTCGAAGGTCAACGGCGACGCTAGGAAGACCACGTCGTTGCAACTCACCTGGAATAAACTCCTGGCCGCAGAAAAGATCATTCCCAATTTAGTGACACTTTTTAAAAAAATATATATATATCAAGTATTTTGACTAGATGTTTCCCCAATGACTATATTACAAATACATAAAATTGTGTAAAATTCTTGACCTAAAAATATTTTTAAAAGTAAACAAGGAATAATGACCTGAGGTGCAGGATGTTGGGAAGTATACACTCGTGGGGTACCCGCACAATTTTTGGCGGACCCGTCGTTCCGGATGTGTGCAACACATATGCCAAAGCTCCTCCCCCTTCGAGCGAAGCTTCTGGTTTTGCAACATCATGCTCCTCCCCCATCAGAGTCTGGACCCGAACCAGGGTGAGTTTGAACTTCGGTAACTCTGTGCATACCTCCACGCTCATATGCGGGGTGAAGGCTGCCCGGAAACCCTTGCATAGATAAACAAATCTCAAGTTTTATTTCAAAATAAAAAATATAAAATAAGATAACAACAACAAACTAGATAACCCTAACCCTAACCCACAAACACAGATGCCCTGTACAGTCCTTTGGAGTGTGAGTCTTTGGAGTCCCTCCAAAGCTCTTTCAGCAATAGACTGCTGCACTGTGACAACTAAATTTCCCGAATACAGGATAAATAAAGTTATCCAATTCAATATAGTAGTGCAGGGGTGGCCAACTGCAGTCTTCAGGATTTTAACTGGTACACTTCAGAGGGAGCATTTTTTTCCAGATCAAGTACTATTAAAAAGGTTAAACCTGGATAAGATCGTTCTTCACAGCACAGAACTTGAGTCCACATTTTTTCATAACACGGGAGGAGACCAGCCCTGGAGCTCCAGGATCCAATGGAACGTAGGCAGCAGGTATTTGCAGGATGCTGCTCCAAACAAACATAGGAAACATATATTGCAATTATTCTACAAAAACTTTTGAATTGTTATGAACTCACCCAAGGATCCACACCGGTATGAAAAGATCGTCGTTGCAATAAAGTCCTAATACGCCATTATTGTGACTGCAGTAATGCTGCAGAATGCGACAAAGTTCGCTTGAAAGTGTGAGCAGTTCACGGTAAAGGAGCGACACAGGACCGTCCGACAAAGATCCGCCATCGAATGTCACCGCCACTCGATGGGCATGAAGAGAGCCGGATCTGGCTACGAGTTCGTGGAGAGTGCCACTGGAATCCATTTTAATAATTAAAACGAGTTAATAAACATTCTGATGTGTGGATTTACTACCTAGCGTGGAACGTGGACGCCGGTGTGAAATTGTCGCTTGATGATGACGAAACTGACACATGACTGAGGTTTAAAAAAAAAAAGCTGTGTTCAAATGATACCATAGATTGCCACGTGTGTTAAAATCATTTCACAGAAAATGTAAATAGTTATGATGTTTTTTGTTGTTGTAGATAGTAAAAATTAATTACAGTTGAGAAAAAAATGACGTTAGTAGTAGTGTTTTTCATCACATTTCAAACATTTTTTTGAACGTCACTCGAAATTACTGGTTACCCTGAACGTTTCTTGCCCCATTCCCTTGTCCAATCACAGCTCGCATTCTGATAGCGTCAAGTTTTGAATCGAACAACGCCTTCTCCGTTGCTTGGTATTATCACAATGGATTTTAATACATTTTTTAAGGATAGAAAATTGACAAATCAACTCACTAAAAATGCCATCATTTACAAGGAATCGCTTAGTCGAATCATAGACAAGGTGCGTGTTTCCGTACGTTAAATGAAATGTGTCTTATTGTTAGCCCATGCTAACAATCTACATTTCTTGAATGTTTTCCTTCCCAAAACAGTACTCGAAGATGCCAAATCTAGACGAAGCAAGAGAAGTGGATGCTAGTAGCATTAATGCAAAATGTAAGTCATTGCTTTAAATATTACTTTTAATATTGCTGATCAGCATCAATGTTTGCCTTTCTTTTTTTTTTAAAGCCCTAAACCATTACATGTTGCAGTCGAAAAAAATAAAGGACAGAGAGTGCAAGGTAAACATGCTTTTTTTTCCTCCTAATACATTTTAAAAAATATATATATTAGCACAAAACTTTTAGGATGAATTTCAAATGTCAAATTAAAATGAATCTAGGCATACAAATATGATTTTAATCTATTTTCAGGGCATGTTTGATTCAAGCAATGACGTATTCGAGTGTAAGTAGTATTTCCATATTATATTATATCTTATAAAGTGTTAGACATGTTTTTTTTTTAAACACTATTCTTCCACAACAATAGCACACAATTGCTCCAGTGCTTCACAGGTATGTCTACTTAATAATTTTCCACTAACAAAAGTGTCGTTATCTGCACAACATATTTTTAAAAAATCTCGCCAATATTTTTTCGGGTTTTAATAAATATTTTGTGACAAACAGCTGAACCAAACACAAAAAGATGACAACTGTGACGATACCTATCTTTCTTCTCAGATGTTCTCTGATGAAGGTAAGAACAAAAAAAAATCAAAAAGCCACTTTATCAGATCACAACACTGTAAAAAGTGTCATCGTTTTTTATCTTTATGATATTTTTGACCCATTACAGGCTCGTCAATTGCATTTCCCAACCAGAGCTTTCTTGAAGACACCCAAAGAAACTTCTCTCAGATTGACATCCTTCCTGAGGACAAGGACAGTGATCTGGAAATGACTTTGAGAAGTCAAGGCAGCAATTTATCTGAGCTCTACCCAAGCATGATTTATCGAATTGGGCGGGCACAACAAAAGCTGCAAACCTCCAGGGCGGCCGATTCTGTGGTCCGCAAGTACCGCAAGCGTCTCCAAATGTCCAGCAGACCCAAAAACATGGCCTTGAACCACAGAAAAACCTTAAAAAGTAAACCTAAAAAGAGTCCAGTAAACAATTGGCATCGTTCCCCTTTAAGAAATCAAACCAATCCAGTTCTGGACTTATCTTCTTCGATAGAATCTCCTGAATCTGAACAAGTAGAACTTAACAAGACCTTTACTGTGGAAATACAGCAATCCTTCTGTCCCCCTTTGCAGTCTTCCAGTATCTCATTGGAGACGTTGCCAGAGCAGTCCTCAAAATATCCTTCAGTTTATAACCTGACTCCTTCACGGTCTTCCCAAGCCTACTCTAAAGCATCTATAGACATGATGGAAAGATCCAGAAAACTAATGGGAGAAGAGCCATGTCAGTTCTTCTCCAGTCCTTCAAAGTCTTCTGATGCCTCTCCAGGAGTTTTTCGGGGGTTGCCTCCAAAGCTTAGAAACCATCCTTCAGTTTCTGGAGATAAACAGACCTGTGGTGTCTTGAGTCCTTCCCAGTCTTGTGACACATCTCCTCGAGTGTCCTTAGACCTGACTCCAAGATCTAGAAAGCGTTCACTCTCGTCTGCCACAGAACAGCCTTTCTTGTGGACCCTCAGTCCTTCACGGGTTTCTAATCTTCACCCAGACTTCTCCCCAAAGTCCAGAAAAAATTCTCATGCAGTAACTGGAGAACACAAATCTCCATGGGTTCTTAGTTCACCACGTTCTTCTGCTACCACCTCAGACCAGTCCCCATTGTCCAAAAAGACGCTATGTAGCTCTGCCAAAGTCCCATACATATCCTCTGGGGTCTTCGATGCTTCTCGGACATACGATTCCCAAAGACCCCAACGGCTCTTTAACACTACTGCCAAAGAACAGCCACCCAACATCAGTCTTTTTCAGCCTTCCAGTCCTTATTTGGACCAATCGCCAAGATCCAAACGACTTCCTATCTTAACTACAGAGGAACAGACACCATCCCGGTCTAACCTCACTCCTTCACGAGCATCCAATACCTCCTCCAGCCTATCCCTGAGAGCCCAAAGGCTGCTCAACGCCACCATGGAGCAACAGCAACCAACCCCGGGGGTTCACAGTCTTTCCCAAGATTCCGGTACTCCCTCAGGCATATCCTTGAGAGCCAAAAGACTGTTTAACACTGCCGCCGAAGAACAAACATCCAGAATCCTCCACAGTCCTTTGCGGTCTCCCTGTCCAAGGCCATACCCCTCTGTTGACGTTCCTAAGGAAAACAGTAGATTTCAAATTCGACCTGATGTTTACGATTCCCCAGTCAGGCAAAGTACTTCAAATTGGAAAAGCCTCCAACGATCCTACTCTGATCGAGTCCTACGCTACTCCAGTGCCCCAGTTTCTCCTCTAAGAAGACCACTTAGTACTCAGAAGCTCCAATTGAATTCCTCCACCCAGTCCCCAACAAAAGTCCGTAATAGGGCCTGGCGGCATCTCTCCTTTGACTCTTCCCTTGCATCAGATAGAGGTACTTTCTCTGGCAAGAAGCTAGATGAACATTTTGAAAAGCAGTATCATAAGTTTGTATGCCGAAGCAAAGTCTTCAATGGATACCGCTGCCAAATTTGCGAAAGGAAAGAAGAAGCCAGTCTACAACAGTCCCAAAATCTGGTAGCACTGGCATTGTCTACCTGTGGGTTTAAGATGAGAAAGCGACATCAGGATTCGGACTTGGAAAACCCATCTGGCTCCAAGCGATGGTGCAACTCCTCCCCCGGCTCCAAGCGCCACAGAAACGAGTTGCTAAGGCGCCGTCTCCATCTGAACGATGTTGAGGGTCCTGTGGGAGGAGTCTTCAATTATAGCAAATGTCAAGAGATTAACGGTCATGCAATGTCAGACGATGACATTCCGACATACAGCTTTCCGGAGTATACCCAACATGGTAATTGTCATTTTACGTAAAACTGTAACTTACCGTTAGCTGCATATGAATGAAAAAACGGATCAACTAAAATAGCTTGAAAAAAATGTGGGATTTTTTGAACAGAATCTTTTGAAAAAATGGCATAAAACTCTAAATATTCTTCTTCTCAAACAGATATGAACAGAAAATGGTGACGGCCTCTGCCAGCTTCCCCAACAAGGACAGAATATGTTGCTAACGTGAGTTTACCTTAACGAAGCTCCTGTAAAAGATGTCAATAATTGTGTTATTAGTAATTTGTTAGTTTGAATAAAAACATTGCATTTTCAGATACATTCAGTCAGTGTTTATTGGCCCCATGGAGTGAATATGTAACAGAACAACATTGCAGCATATTCAAGACAACAAAGATGTGATGCACAATCGTTCGTTTTAGTTCAAAACTCAAATTTCCAAACCAAAAAAAAAAACAAAATCTTTGGTTGCCAGATTGTGCGTATTTTATCTTTTCACAACAACAACAAAACAGCAGGTTTGCCATATAAAACGGAAAAAAACTAAGGTATTCTGTTATATTTACACAATCAAACTGATTGAGCCTAACACTAAGTCAGTAAGAGCACTTAGCTACTGTAACAAAGGTGTTCTTTTTTTCTTCTTATTATTCTATTTTAGTATTTTTAACTGAACTTACCACTCCAGATCCACCGGATACTTGCCGGTCAGACATGCAGTACAGTGACCCACCCTAGAACCAGACTTGTAATTGGAGTCAATCACATCCCCGCCTTGCAAGGACGCGATTCCTTTCTGGACCGCCGTGACAAGACCCTCTACGGTCAAATACTGTACGCTGTCGGCACCTGAATTCAACATGGAAGGTCATCAGAGGTCAAACTATAAGTGACATTGTTCGAACATACCGATATATCCTGCGATGTCTTGGAATTCCGGTTTGTTGGCGATAAGTTCCTCTTTGGTAGGAATGTTGATACCCATGTAACAAGGGAACTTAATGGGAGGAGAAGCTACTCTGATATGGACCTGAAACCAAAATAATCTCAAATTAAGACTCCTTAATCTGGTAAAAAAAAAACGGAATATATTTTTTTAAACAGTCCTATTTTAATTTTTTTCTTAACTGTTAGCTTTTGTACAATATCTACCACAGTATATTAGCATCATGCTAACAGGTTGAAACATTCTATTGGAAGTTCTTTTTATCAATTTTTTCTTATTTTAGCACAGATTTTTTTCCCATTCTTCAATAATTTCAATGTTAGCCACGCCCTAGTGCAAAATGGGCATGGTCTTATTGGATTAGTCTGTCAAAAAGTCGAGTAAACAAACCTCTGTTGCGCCTGCCTCCTTCAGTAGTTTGATAATAGGCGAAATGGTGTTGCCTCTGACAATAGAATCATCAATCAGAACCACCCGTTTTCCGGCAAAATTGTCGGTCAAGGCGCCAAACTTCTTAGCCACGCCCAACTGGCGTAGGCGGGTGTTAGGCTGGATAAAAGTTCTCCCGACATAGCGGTTCTTGCATAAGACTTCGATGTAGGGTAGCCCAGACTGTAAGAATTGTAGTTTAGATTACAGTAAGAAAATACATTTTTTTGGGGGGTTTTCTGTCATATGTTTGTGGTTTACCTGCTGGGCATAACCTAGCGCGGCGGGGGTCGCCGATTCGGGTACGGTGCTGACCACGTCGGCGTCCGTTGGGGCCTCGATGGCCAACTGTCGACCACAACGTTGTCTGACTGTATAGACCATCTGTCCTGGTGCATAAACAGTCTCTCGTTATGTCAATAATATTAATTAAATTACCCTATTTTCAATGTCTGGACTATGAACTTTATTTATTTGTATTTTTTTTTAAATAATATAATTTGGCTTGAGGACGTTATGTGATCTCTACTTCCACATTTGATGTAAATGATTAAAAATGTGATAGTAAACAAGTTACTATTTGTCAGTTGTGGTATTACTTGAATAACTGTTCATGTTAAGATAAGAAATTACTATTTAGCTTCTTGTTCTTTATGTTATCACTATAATGTTGTTTTTTGATTTATGATATTAAAAATGTGATTTATATGCCAGTGTGATTTTTTTTTTGGTTCACATATAACCATTTGGAAAAAATAAAGATAAACATTTAATAAGATAATGATTTTTTTTCCCAATTTTTTTTTACCACTGGGTCATTTTGTTGTTATTCCCTGCCATTAACAAATAAATTAATTTCTAGTCAAAATGGATTTAGTCAGAGTTAAACTTTAAAAATACATTTTGAAAACCTAACCTGTTTTTTTGTTTAACTATTCTAATATTCCGTAAAAAAATGGCAACATCCTTATTCAATACACTAAGAAATAATAATTATAGCATAAGGGGTCTCACACCAACCTTCAAAAATGGAATCAGGTCTAGCGAAGTAAACATATTCAAATATGCAAAAAGCAGGAAGGTCCCCTTCACGACGAGGAACCACACTCAAAGACTTGACTCCGTGTCGGGATATCTGGACTATCTCTCCAGGGAGGACCTCCCTGTAATACCTGAATGAAGACATAGAGAGACGTCAAAATCGCCAATAGGTCCAAATTTGAAATTGGTTATTGGGGAAAACTCACTTAGCCCCAATGGACTGAAAACTGCAGGATTCTGAGGACACCACCCAGCCCTCAGTGTCCGCCTCCCCGCCACCTAACAGCCAATCAACAAGAAGTTCAGTTTAAGTATACACTTGGCTAACTAACTATCAACATATTCAAGGTTATTGCATGTCTACATTGAGCCATATATGTATATATAAATCCTTTTTTAATGAAACGGGTCAATTTTACAAGGCAATTTAGCACAAGGTATCTTTGAAATGAACAAAAACTATCAATTAACAAATAAAACAGATACAAAAATAAAATCAGCAAGACACAAAGGCCAAAATAAGTCCAATTAAATATGTTGTCATGAGGCACATTGTATGATTTTTGGGGAAAAAAAATGTTCTGGGCGCACCTTATAGTGCGGAAAATACGGTACATGGTTTACCAGATTTGTGCAGTGTGGAAATGGGAACCACACGTCCGATGCAGAGGGGTCTATTGCCGTAAGGGTCCCGTACGGCGTAAATGACATCTTTGAACATGACCAACAGCGAGTACGACGTCGGCGTCTCCGTCATTAGATTCTTAATCCTTCAGGACATTAGGAAGGAGGAGTTTAATTGCAGGGTTGAAAATAAGAGTACATCATTGGACGGGGACACAAACCTGGCAACCCAGTTGGGGGCGTCGAGCTCCTCTAGTGGTGGAGTGAAGGCCAGCAGCTGGGTGATGAGCTCGCTGTCCGAGCTGGTCGACAGGCCCACGCCGTGACGCATCACCTGAAAGCGCATACATGCCACAGCTTGTTTTATTACTTCCGCTATTATTTTAATTCATAATCTTTTAACTTAATTACTGATGGCGCTATATGTCCAATCCTTTATGTACCCATATCTACACATATATACCCATATATCCACACACAAATATACACACATACACACACGTATACAAACATATACACACACACACACACACATATATACACACACACACACAGACACACATATACACACACATACACACACAAATATACACATATATTGACCTTGATATACACATATATACACATATACACACATATATGTATATATATATATACACATATACACATATATACACATATGTGTATATATATATATATATATATATATATATATATATATATATATATATATATATATATATATATATATATATATATATATATATATATGTGTGTGTGTACATATATATACATATATATATATATATATATATATATATATATATATATATATATATATATATATATATATATATATATATATGTGTGTGTACATATATATACATATATATATATATATATATATATATATATATATATATATATATATATATATATATATATATATATATATATATATATATATATATATATATATATATATATATATATATATATATATATATATATATATATATATATATATATATATATATATATATATATATATATATATATATATATATATATATATGTACATATGTGTGTATATATATATATATATATATATATATATATATATATATATGTACATATGTGTATATATATATGTATACATACACTTATATACACATACATACATACATACATACATACATACATACATACATACATACATACATAATAATTAGATATTTTATATTATATTATTATTCCCATCAGTAGGAGAACAGCCATATGATTGGACATCCATTCCTGTCAAAATTAAGCTGAAAAACTACTAACACAATTTAAATGACAAAAAAAAAAATGAAAAAAATTATGGAAGTTTTGGATCAGAAAACAAGTTTTCTACTGGCCTTTTTTCGCAGTGCGTGCGCGTTGACTAGCTCTCCGTTGTGTGCCACCGCTATCTGGCCGTGCAAGGTGTCCACCACGAAGGGTTGGCAGTTCTGCAGCTCTGACATCCCAGTGGTGGAGTAGCGCGTGTGACAGATGCCCAGGTTGCCGTAACGCAGTTTGAGGAGCGCCTCGGGGGGGAAAGCAGTGCTGACCAAGCCCATTCCCTGTAAAGAAATAAAAATAAAAGAGGACAGATTATAAATGACTGAAATTCCTCATATCTCATTAACTGCCACCAAAAAATATTTAAGTAGAGTACTATTGCTTTATTTGAATTTAAAAATTGTATTCAATCATCAAAAAATTACATTACTGTTTTTTTATTACAAAAAATGTGCCGTGGAAGGGATTAAAGTTGAATTTAATTTCTTTCTTTATTTTTAATTTTATCACCTTATGGGTTGTATACGTCGGTGGACTGGCTCCATTACTTGTGACAACGCCAGCACTTTCTTGACCCCTGAGGACACACAAATAGGCCGGTCACGATACCTTTTTAGGACATTATAGTTTCCTCGAAAATATACACACACACATGTATATATTAAGAAACTTTGCTCACAGTGTGGCTTATATGCGCACAAATTAGACGTGACATGCACCAAACTGCAAGATGACAAGGACGAAACGCATTTATTTAAGACATTCTTATTTATATCTCTGAATGAAATTCAAGAAAAAAATATTTTTCCTTCAAATGAACTCATTTGTACTCCCTATTAAAAACCATGAATATGAAGGTGAAAATTGTGAATCAGAGTGCGGCTTATACGAGAGAAATTGTAAAATTCAACAATGTCAAAGCAATTTCAAGGATGCAGCTTATACGAAGAAGCGGCTAATACGCGATAAAATACGTTAACTAACAACATTTATTAAACGATTTGAAAACAAAACATCCTGCCACATATTTCTGTGTAAAGTAAAATCAAGCTCCTCCCCCTTTGCAGGATTAAACATGTACCAACCTCACACTTTCTACACCAATCCTGGCAGCCAACTAAACAGGTTTCAACGAGACTGAAAAGTCAAAACTGGATTGAAAGCAGCTGGATAGTGTCGCCCCGTTGCATTTTCAGCCTTTTTAAAAGCAGGCAGCTTCTCCGATTACCCTCTGCCCCTCCTCCCCGGTACATAGCTTAAGCAAGTGATGAGGCCGCTTTCCTACAAAGGGGGCGTTGCTTTCAGGCTTAACCGCCCGGTTGCCTTGGTAACAGAGCAGCCGAGCCAGACGGGTCAAGAGAGTGGGGGTGGGGAAACGGTAAACACGTCAGCTGGAAACAACAGGGTGGGTTGGTGGGGGGGGGGGAGGCAAACCAAATGGCTTCAACGTGGGGGTGGGACGAGGCGGCAACTCAGCGCGAGGCTCAGAACAGAGTCAGATTGCTGCTGGTTTCCAAGCGTTTGAGAAGGCTCAGCGGCGTACGTGACTGGAAAGGACGCTCAAGCGAGGAGGAGGAGGACGCCAATGGACGCGGTAATGGAGGAGGGGACACATACAAGAGGCGTATGCACGTCCTTGGCTACAGAAGGTAAAACTTGAGACAGAGGGGGGAAGGGCCTCAGCTATTCATTTTTAAATTCCATGTGTAGAAACTGGAACAATGGTTGAGAGTCATTGCAATGCGCTAAATGTGACCTACATACAATTCCGGATGTTGTTTTTTGTGTAAAATATGATTTGGATTAGATTAGAAGTTTATTTCATGTCATATTAGGGAAAGGGCTTTGGTTGCAGTAGAAAGACAGACACAGAAGACATTGTAGAACTAGGTAAAAAAAAATGGAGCCACACTTTAATGTGTAGCTCCAATGATCAGTTGAGGGGATAACTGTTAAAATATTAGACATTAAATTGATATATAAACAAAAAATACTTACATTTTTTCATGCAAGCCATTTATATGTGCGTTCGTGTGGTATAAAAGACTGCATATTGCCTTTTGTCATATATATATATATATATATATATATATATATATATATATATATATATATATATATATATATATATATATATATATATATATATATATATATATATATATATATATATATATATATATATATATATATATATATATATATATATATATATATATATATATATATATATATATATATATATATATATATATATATATATATATATATATATATATATATATATATATATATATATATATATATATATATATGACAAAAGGCAATATGCAGTCTTTTATACCACACGAACGCACATATAAATGGCTTGCATGAAAAAATGTAAGTATTTTTTGTTTATATATCAATTTAATTTCTAATATTTTAACACTTATCCCCCCCCCAAATATATATATATATATATATATATATATATATATATATATATATATATATATATATATATATATATATATATATATATATATATATATATATATATATATATATATATATATATATATATATATATATATATGACAAAAGGCAATATGCAGTCTTTTATACCACACGAACGCACGTATAAATGACTTGCATGAATATATATATATATTATATATATATAAGTATACACAAACACACACACGCTTCTGCTTATATAATAGGCACACTGACTGCTTTTGACAATGACTTCAGGAAGATTATTGATAAGAATGGCGAAGGATTTAACTCTTAATGTGACTCGACTTGACCATCTCGTGACTTAAGTCAACATTATCTTGTGACTCTACTCACCAAACTTGTGACTCGACTTCCCGAGTCCAATAGATAAACTTTAACTTTGATCAAATGACTGATGAAATAATCTGATTGGACAACCATTCATTCATTCATTCACTGCCAGCTCTCCCTTGTTTAAATGGATTTCCAAAATGCCATATTTACATTGGCTATTTCCAAATTGCCATATATACATTAGCCATTTCCAAATTGCCACATTTACATTGGCTATTCCCAAATTGCCATATTTTCATTGGCTATTCCCAAATTGCCATACTTACATTGGCTATTTCCAAATTCCCATATTAACATTTGCAATTTCGAAGTCAAACTCAATTCATCTTCCAGCCTTAGTTGATGATACATTGTCATATTCAGGTTCAGTCTACGATTAACAGAAATAATTCAACTTTAGTCTAAAACCAAATGTGTTGAAAACCAGGCGGCCAACCTGGGGTTGAAGAAAGCCGCCATTGGACTGACGTTGAGACCCTCGCATTGCTATGCGTCTGGGCTGACCAGTGTGTCCGGGATAGCCTCAAGAACACACTATACAACAAGTGCATCTTCCAGGAAATTTCCAGCAAGTTAGAACGCACTTTTGGCGTGGTACGCAACTGGAAGCAGTGCCGCACTAAGTACAAGAACCTCAAGTACGACTACAAAGTGGCCAAGAGTAACACCAGCAGTCCGGGGAAGTACATGAAGTTTTTTCACGAGGTGGAAGCCATTTTACTGGACCGTGGACTGGATGAGGTTTTGCCTGGGATGAAGAAGAGGTTTTACGAGACGGAAAAGCTGCCACCGCCGGTGGTTTCAGAGAGTGAAGTTGTCATCGAGATTGACCATTGTGAGTACTTCATTGGCTTACTTCGTGTTGTAGGTAACAATAAGGCTTCGTTCAGGCTCCAAGCAGATCAAATTCTGATTGCATTTTTCCACAGATCTAATTTTTAAGGCTGTTTGACACCAATTTTAATCCGTATTGCAAAAATTGGGATTTCTATCCTTTGTTAACTATTCAGACGACAAAAGAACAATCCAGTTTTCATCTGAGTGTGCTAAAAATTGAACTGGTTCCAGTTTAAACAAGCCTAAAGACTCCAAATTTAAAAAACAGCAGTATCTAGTGAAATGTTAGCATGGAAAATGCTAATGGAGGACATGTTTGAAGCCTGCTTACTATGACAAACAAGGTTAAACAATTGCCAATAAATTTCATACCTGTCAACCAATTACTCACATTATTAATGATTGTAATTTATTAAGCGATAAAAAAACACACTCGCACATATTTACTCACAAATGGCGCATTTAAAAGTCCAAATTTTTCCCCAAAGTGACGTTGCGCCCAATCAGTTGATGCGCCTTGTGTATGCACTAAATTCAAAATTCTGTACATTTTGCTGTATGACGCTGACAGTTTGATTTTCCGGTTACATTGCTTGCTGACGCGCTATATTTATTTAGTGAAAAGCCAAATGTGTGAAAGGGGAATTCAAATCTAGTATATAAAGTGATTCACTATTTTTTTCTATGGAATAGGAGCCAGTATTAACATGTTTACAGTACTTTGTGGGTTTAGTTTTTTAAATCATGCTAGTAAACATATGTTTTTTGCAATAGCATTAATTTGTGTATTCCTATTTGACAGGTACAGATATGCCCCCCGTGGAACACCCCAACGTGGTCACCACGTCAGACGGGAACCGAAACTGGACCGACCACGAAGTACGAGCTCTGATCCAAGTGTGGTCTGACGAGCAGATTCATCGGCAGTTGGAAAGCTCCACCAGAAAGCGGGAAGTTTTCATGCAGATTTCCGACCGGCTGTTGCAACAAGGCATCGAACGCGACTGGAAACAGTGTTACACCAAATGCAAAAACCTCATGTACTTATACCGCTCGCTCCAGAAGGAAAAGTCGGACAATGGCGACCCTAAACGCCTCATGCGCTATTACAGTGAAGTGGACGCTATTATGAATCGCAGGGCTATGGGCCCGGGTGTTGAATCCGGCCAAATCGCAATGCTGGAGGGCGACGTGAACGCCACGATGGAAGTCACGGACAGAAATTGTCAAACCGAATCGGTTTCGCCGATACACCTTGGAGGGTCGCCACAAGAAAATCAAGGACTGACAACTGGAAGAAGTCTCTACTTGAACCAGTGGTACCCACCGGACCCTTTTTTAGGTAAAACTAATCTTTTATTTCTTCTCATGTCGGATTCATTGAGTTTGATTGATTTAATAAAGAACAGCACATACTGATAAACATTCATATTCATTTTATTGAACATTTCCCTTCAGACCTCTACTTACGAATGCCTCTAGGTACGAAAGTTTCAGGTTACAATTTTTCTATATGCAAATGAGTGACTTGAGTTACGAAAAAAATCCAAGTTACGAACTCCCCTTAAATATAAATGCATTTCCTTGTTTTTTTATTTAGAATTTCCCTTTTTGGCACATATTTCCCTTATTGGCACATATTTTCACACACACACAGGGTACACATAAAAATCTAAAATGTACTACAAAGTGGACGGCAAATTTTCATATGCTTTATTTATTTTAAGATATTAATAATTAATAAATAATTCCCTTATATTTCTATATCATTCTTGTGTTTCCTCAAATTTTTCATACAAAATTGGGACACTAACCAATGGTGGAATTAGAGAATTTACATGTAAAGTACACCTCTACTTACAAAATGTTTAAGTTACAGAAAAACTTTTGGAACCAATTAATTTTCTTAAGTAGAAGTTAAAATATGTTAATTAGTATTGAGTTCCAGGTATGTGTTTTGGCTGAATGTAGTCTTTTTGAAGGAAACTACACAGTCACCTCTAGAGCCAGCCCTTGTTGATTAGCGTGTTGGATTTTTTTTGTACGTAGTAATGCTTGACTTAGAAATTGTCTTCTTTTATTTATCGATTGCAGAACAAACTGAAAACGGATCAACGCAAAATGACACTTTGTCGATTGGCAAAGGAAGAAAAAGGAAAGCAGACGAAACAGGTTTGAAAAATCTCCCAAATTGCATAATTACTTCACATGACAAGCCACAAGTCTTTGTAATTAATTCACGACTCCCGGGTCCCATGATTGGCCTCCAAATAAAATTAGTACAGATAGCTGTCTATTTGTCACTACGGATATTACCGATATGACGATAAAAATATAAAAAAAATGCCATTGTCTTCTTATTCTTACAGCAAGTTTCCTGCCACCAGTGAAAAAAATTCTGGAAAATGTGAACATCAAACAAGAAGAAACTCACATTCCGATAATAGAAGTGCATTCGGTTTGCTCCTTGGCCAAACAAGTCGCGCAACATCGTCAGAAAAAGGTAATTTAAAATATTTCTCATAATAACAAAATGAATGCCACGTTTAATATGTAGGATTATGAGTCAAAGCTAATTGGCTAAAGCTAACAATGGTACTACGGAGTGTGAAATGTTGTGTTGTGATGGGTTTAGGTAAATATTTAAAGAAATTGGTTTGGTCAATGGAACGAGTGGAAACGCATTCCTGATCTGGTTTTGTTTAGTAAAATGGTTCCTGGTGGATTTTTCTGCATTAGAATTGCCCAGAGCGTCGTTTTTTTGCCCACCCACAGTTTTTTTGTAGAACATTCCGTGCTAGTTGGGAATGTTTCCAAAACATGGCATGCCTATGCGGTGTATGTTAATTGGTGAAAAAAAAGCCACAATTATACTGTATATGAGGTGACTGTCTGTCCCTTTAAGAATCATTTAAAGAGGCATTACAACATTAGGAGTTCAGAATAATTCTGATATTTTCATTACTTGTATAAAAAGGTAACGTTAAATGTAACGTGAAATAATTATTATTTCCAACCTTAAATTAAATATATTAAGTATTTTTTAAGACCCAAAAATCCTATAGACATACAAAAAACTGTAGCCAGCGGATACCAAATTTGAACACAAATTCTGGGAGATTAAATCATTTTTTCCTTATTAAGAGACCAAAACTACACAAAGAAAAAGAAAACTAATTTAAAATTCACTTCCAACTCTACAAACTTTTCCCACCTCAACGCCAGGTAGGCAGTCATTGTCAAACCACATTCCTCCAATTTGAAAATACTCAAATAACAACAAAACAGTTCAGTTTATGCACTAAATTGTTTATAAACTCACGTGACTCGTGTGACTTAAGACGTGGGGGGAAATCGACACTTTTGTATGTGGATACAACAACAAAAAAGTTAAGTTTACATTACCTGTGCTGCAAAGCCACCAATCCGAGGGTGAG
Source organism: Stigmatopora nigra (assembly GCF_051989575.1). Taxonomy (NCBI): domain Eukaryota; kingdom Metazoa; phylum Chordata; class Actinopteri; order Syngnathiformes; family Syngnathidae; genus Stigmatopora; species Stigmatopora nigra. The sequence continues at coordinate 3,365,820 of NC_135512.1, read as the reverse complement.
CACCTGAGCCACCTCCAGCTGGGTGGGCCACTCACCGGCCGCCACACAGCCGAAAACCCCGCACTCTTCCCCGATACCCGACTCCTCGAACTCCATCCCGCCGCTGGTTCTTTGCTAGCCCGTCGCTTCTTCTGGTAACCAAGTGTCCAATATGTCAATCTGCGCATGCGCACCGAACTCGAGTCTCCTTTTGCCAGAACACGTGCTGCAGCTTCCTACACGACACGGTCGATTAAAACGACAACAATAATGATAAAAATCACTTAAAGGTCAAAAAATCACGACGGGACAGAGTTATAGACATTTGTAAAAAAAAAAAAAAAGAAGTACACGTTTGCAGTTTTGCAACACGGGTGCCATGATTTTAACATGTGGATTTCATTAAGCATCGCATGCTATGAGAAGTATGATAACAAATCACCTGTGTCAAATAAATCAATTCTGTCGAACTGGGTTGTCGGCGTTTTGTCTCCGTATCGCTCAAAAAGAAGAAAACAGTAACATGTCATCAAAAAGTTTTCTTTTTGCGAGACAGTTAGCCTAGAGGCGTTGCCCTGATCACGTGAGGCTATTCCCTCTTGTGATTGGCCCGAGTGAGTGAAATGAGACTTGTAATTGGTTGTCAGAGCACGTAAGAAACGCACTACTTCCGACTCTCATCCTCACTTGACAACTTTTTGCTTGTCTCCACTGCCTTTTGTGATTTATTAAAAAAAATATTTTCCTGCAGTTTGGCAGCTTGTTGAAGAGAAACATGGCTTCCAAGCAAGGTAGAGTGCAATATTTTCAATGTTTTTATTTAATTAAAAAAAAAACACTTTTTATATGACTTCTCTGCTATTATGTAATTGTTTTATTAGAGCTTAACATCGGGCAGAAACTGAATGAGGGCAAAACCAAGCAGATCTTCGAGATCGTGGATCAACCCGGACTGGTTCTGGTCCAGTCCAAAGATCAGATCACCGCCGGGAATGCAGTGAGGAAAGACCAGATGGAGGGCAAAGCGGCCATCGCTAATAAAACGACATGCTGCGTGTTTGGGCTCTTGCAGGAATCTGGTAACAAACCACGAAACTGCATGCTTGTGCACTCACAATACTATGTTAATTCAAATATGGGCATCAATGTAAACACATCATCATATTACATAATGTTTTTTTCTGATGAAAATATTTCCTACATTACGCACATTATATATGCTTGGCCTCTATACTAATGACCAAGATTTTTTTAATTGAATGATTGGGATAATTAATTACACATTTATTACCCAAAAAAAGTTAAATCGTTAAAATTGTTTTAGATCTATAAAAAACTGAATATTCAGGGATTTTAATCTAGTTCTTTTAATCCATTTATAAAAAAACTGAATATATGTAAAATGGTTTGAATCAAATCGGACCATTTTAGATATAATATTTAGAATTATTTTTATATAAATGGATTAAAATCCCTGAATATTCAGTTTTTTATAGATTTAAAACAATGTTTATGTTAGCTTTTTTAAATATATTTTTAGATTTTACAAAATAGTTTTGGAACTAAAAAAAAATGAAAAATTGATAAAAAATTGCAATTATTTATTTAAAAAGGGGAATATCAGGAAATATAATATACATCTATGTCTATAATATTAATTTGATCCTAAAATAGAAAGTCAGCACTCATCATTTACTTTCTCGGACCGCACAAAATGATGCGGCGGGTCAGATTTGGCCCCCGGGCCCCCACTTTGACACCCTTGATTTAGAATGTTCACTCTGCATGTGTTTGGGATGTGGGAGGAAACTAGAGTACCCGGATAAAACCCATGCAAGCCTGGGGAGAACTTACAAACTCCATATAGTGAGAACCAAATTAGCGCAGCAGTAGTAATGTTGTCATGTGCCGTGACATTAGCTTAATTCTTCACGTTGTTTCAATGAAAATCTTGCACATGAGCGCCTTGTGACTTCTAATGAAGCAGAAAGAAACTAAATGGATGTCATCTACCTCATTTTCCTATTGTTTTGACTTGTTTTGTGCATGTGTGTCCTCTCTTACCTTTCATTAAAGGTATCAAGACGGCTTTTGTGAAACAGCAATCGGACACGGCCTTTGTGGCGGCGCATTGCGAGATGATTCCCATCGAATGGGTTTGCCGTAGGGTGGCCACCGGCTCTTTCCTCAAGAGGAACCCAGGGGTGAAGGAGGGTTACCGCTTCTCCCCGCTCAAGATGGAGATTTTCTTCAAAGTGAGTCAATGGAGGTGAACTGTGAAGTACAAAAAAAAGTATTTTCAGTTCAAATTGGATTGGATTACATTATTCATCCCAGATTCGGGAAATTTTGTTACCACAGTAGGAAGAAGGTGAGAATACAGACACAGAAAAAGATATTTTAGACATAAATAGATAGGTAATAAGTAAGTTAATAAATACAAGATAAATATAAATAAGCGTGTTGCTGAAATATATATATACATATAGACATAGACATACATACACATAGACATACATACACATAGACATACATACACATAGACATACATACACATAGACATACATACACATAGACATACATACACATAGACATACATACACATAGACATACATACACATACACATACATACACATAGACATACATACACATAGACATACATACACATACACATAGACATACATACACTTAGACATAGACATACATACACTTAGACATAGACATACATACACTTAGACATAGACATACATACACTTAGACATAGACATACATACACTTAGACACAGACATAGACATATACACAGACAGACATACATAGACATATACACAGACAGACATACATAGATATATACATACATACACATAGATGTACATGCATGCACACGATAGGTCTTAATGGTAGCTATAATAACATACATCTAATCTTAAAATGTTCCATATACTTTTGACAACCTTGAACAAAATACAAAGCCTTACCGCGTGGTCTTCCAGGACGACGCCAACAATGACCCCCAATGGTCGGAGGAGCAGCTGCTGGAGGCCAAGTTCTGCCTGGCTGGTCTGGCCATCGGACGCTGCGAGGTGGACATCATGAACCGAAGCACAGTGGCCATCTTTGAAATCCTGGAGAAAGCCTGGGCCACGCAGAATTGCACGCTGGTTGACATGAAGGTATGTGGAAGTATATTTTTGGGGGGTGGGGTGACCCTGGCCGGGTACCTTGAGGGTGTACTTGGTTTACATTTTTCTTTTGGGGATTTTTTTTATCAAATGTTGGGAGATTGGGGGCTTAAATTCAAGTAATTGGTGTTAATATGTATTTTGAGTTAATTTTTTGTGGGATTTTTTTTTTTTAAACTAAATTTGGAGATCAGAATTTTGTTGTGTATATGTCCAGTTTTTTTGTTTTATTTGTTGGGGTGTTGTGATTGATAAATGGGATTTTTAATTTATTTTTTTATTTTTTTAAATGGGCAGTTGCTTAGGATTTTTTGGTCAATTGTGTGCATTTTAGGATTTCTTTTTTTGGTGTGGAATTTCTGTGACAGATTATTTTGGGATGTGGAATTGACCAATTGTGATGGGTGGAAGCATCTTTTTTGGGGGCGGGATTTTTTTTGGTTGTGATGTGTGTGTGTTTTGAGGAGTTTCGGGGAGTTTTTTTTTTTTTTTTTTTTTAATGGTTGGGTAACATTTTGAGTTGGTGAGAATATTTTTTTGAGCGTAGCATCTCCAAATAGGTGAATTTCTTCCCCTACTAGGGAAGCACAATTACAATTACCATATTTTTTTTGTGACTATAAGGCACACTTAAAAGTCTTAAATTTTCTCCAAAATAGACACTGCGCCTTATAATCCAGTGTGCTTTATATATGGAAAAAAATATATAAAATGTGTAATTCATTGAGGCTGCGCCTCATACTGCAGTGCGCCTTTACTGCATTGCACATTATAGTCGTGAAAATACAGTATTTTTTTAATTACTATTTTGTTGACTTGACAGATTGAATTTGGGGTGAACATAAAGACTCAGGAGATCGTCCTGGCCGATGTAATCGACAACGATTCATGGCGGTTGTGGCCAGCTGGAGATAGGAGCCAGCAGAAAGATAAGCAGGTTTGTCTTCTCTCTATCTACTAAAAAAAAAATCTGATCACATTACTAAACCAAGGACTTTGCTTCTGTCTCTAGGTGTACCGAGACCTCAAAGAAGTGACCCCGGAGGCCATGCAAATGGTTAAAAGAAACTTCGAGTGGGTTTCTGAAAGGGTTAAGGTACAGCCAATTGTTTTTTTTTTAGTTTGTTTATGATATTACTATTGTATGGGATTTCAATTGGTCATGTCCAATCTATTTAAAGTGGGAAGGTCAGTTATTCCACTTAAAATGGATTGGCCATCTAGTTTACCTTATTTTCACGACTATAAGGCGCACTTAAAAGTCTTAATTTTTTTCCAAAATAGACAGTGCGCCTTATAATCCAGTGCGCCTTATATATGGAAAAAACAAAATAAAAAACGAAAAACCACCACTGTCAGATATTAAAAAAACACAAACGCCTGAACTGAAACAATACTGTTAACTATGCAGATGCCATCTTAGTTTACAACATCTTCCATCATATAGCTCCTCCCCCACTGCAAGATTTTATACAAAAAATCCAAAACATCAACAATGACTGGCTCTAGAGGTGACTGTGTAGTGAGTGCTTCATACCTGGAAGTCAATAGCAATTACTGTATTTTCACCACTATAAGGCGCACTTAAAAGTCTTAAATTTTCTCCAAAATAGACAGTGCGCCTTATATATGGAAAAAATGTCATTCACTGAGGGTGTGCCTTATAAAAAATACGGTAATTTTGATGTTTAAACTCACTCTCTATTGGTTCACCATAGCTTCTGCTGGAGTCCAAGTCCAGTGGCAGAGTGGTGGTCCTGATGGGCTCAACTTCGGACTTGGCTCACTGTGAGAAGATTAAAAAGGCCTGCTCCTCCTATGGGATTCCTTGTGTACTGCGAGTCACCTCGGCGCACAAAGGCCCGGATGAGACGTTGCGCATTAAAGCGGAATACGAAGGTTAGTGTCGTCCTACTAAAAGAGCAGAGAGGTTATCAAGGATGCTTGCATAAAAATGTTAGTTTTACACTTAAAAATTCCCTTTTTTTCCTGCAATTAATTATTTTTATGATTTTTACATTTTTTTGAACTATTTTGACGAAGAGAGCCATAAACAATTCATATTTTCAAACAATATTGCTTCAGAGCCATACTTCGAAATTTTAAAAGTAAAAATACATGAAAATGTGAGTATTTATTATTCATTTCACCATTTTGAAAGTTAAAAAAAATCTGAACATTATTTCACTGTTGCTAATCAATGAGAGAATGCATTCAGAAGATCCTAATGAAGAAAAAAATATGATTTTAAAAAGGCGAAGAGCCATATATATACCCATCAAAAGAGCCACATGTGGCTCCTGATCCATAAGTTCCCTACCCCTGCTGAACTTGGGTAAAAAAAAAACATTTTTAATGATAATACTTCCTATGTACATTAACCGTGATATTCGAGGGATTACTGTACTTAACTTTATATCGGAATCATATTTTTTTCATCTTTTTTTTAACTAGGTCTACAATGCCTTCTGTGTCTTATATCTGTTTTGGTATGACACCAAGAAATTTCCCCGAATACAAAATGAAATAAAGTTCTAACCTCAAACAGGTGATGGGATTCCAACCGTGTTCGTGGCTGTTGCCGGGCGGAGTAACGGCCTGGGCCCGGTAATGTCGGGTAACACTGCTTACCCGGTTATTAATTGCCCGCCGATTACACCTGACTGGGGCAACCAGGATGTGTGGTCTTCACTCCGTCTGCCAAGTGGTTAGTCTAAATTTAAAATGGTTATTATTGGGAAAACGACAAAAAACTTACAAAAATATATATATTTTTTTTGTCAGGTTTGGGCTGTTCCACCATTCTTTCCCCCGACGCGTCCGCTCAGTTCGCGGCTCAAATTTTCGGGCTGACCAATCACCTGGTGTGGTGTAAATTGAGGGCTTCTATGCTCAATACCTGGGTTGGCCTCAAGGTGGCTGACAAGAAGCTCCAAGCTTGCACTCTCTGAGTTGACGCCATTAAAGTCATTATCATCATCTGCATCTTCGTCTTCTTGGCAAAAAAATAATGTCCTTGAATCATTCCAATAAAACATTAACAGACAATGATTGGTGTCTAATTCGCTTAGACTGGAAGGATTGGTTTTGAATGATCTAGTTTTAAATAGAAAGATTTTTTTTTGTTTTTAGGGCATTTCTACTTAGACCAGTAGGTGGAGCTACTAACACACCAAAAAAAAAATGGCGACATCGACTGGTTTCAGAAGACTACAGGAACATTTTTACATTCCCTATACGCATTTGAAATATTTCAACCCACAAATGTAGCATACCAAATAAAACATTTGGTTTTTTTTGTAAATAAGGGCTCAAGTGGACTAGAAACATGACATTCTATAAAAAAAATTCTAATATGCTCTACAAAAATAGGTTAAATTTAAAAAAATGTCACTCCAACACTATGCAAAGTCTGAATAATTAATAATTTCAACATAAATGGAAATATTTTGTATGTATATACACACAATTGAGGCCAAAGTTTTACATACATCGTGCAAAAAAAATTTTTTTTTGACTCACTCAAGTCAAATTTTTCCTTTTTCAGGTCAAGCACGATTCCTGAAAACCTCCACTATTAAATCCACAAACAACATACACCTACAACACTAAATACTTACCATTTTTTCCCTTGCATTTTGCTACAAAGGACGGGTTAAATGACCTGTAATGTACCAAAAATCCTGGTGCATGTGTGTGGGTGTAGGAAGTGGGAGGATAGCCTATGAGTGCCAAAACAGAATAAGAAGAGGAGGAAGAAACTGCTGGCTAAAATTACCAATGCATAACAACAACAGCAGCAGAGGAGGAGGAGGAGGTTTAAAGACAAAAAAAAAGAAAAAACAACCAAAAAAAACAACATCCGTGACATGACATCAGTACAAAAATGTGTTATGATAGCTCTTGCCATCTCCGTGACGACGGTAACGTAGCAACAATGCTACCACATCCAACAATGCCCATTTAGTTTCATCCCATACGGATGCTATTTTATCTCTTCGCTTACTATTCCGTGATTCCCCCCATCGCCATGGCGACCACAATGAGAGTAAATGAATCATCAGCGTGGTATCCCTCCTCTGTAATGACTTCTGAGTAAGCAGAGTCAAAAAGCATTGCGGCGCTGTAACGGAGATTATTGCTAAAAAAAAAGCCTTTTATTCATATTTATGTGTCACGACAGCAGCCTATTTACACAAATGTATCATTTTCAGGGTTTTTGTACATTTATTTGTTGTTATTTATGCTAATGACTACTTATTATGATACCTACTTATTTATTTGTTGTTATTTGTGCACTTTGTGAAGCTTTATATCTCATTATTCTTGTATAATTGTTCATTTTTCACTAAATTTATTGCCTTTTAAAAATGGCGTCATCCGTTTTGCTTTTATATAATAAAATGAAATAAGAGTACTACAATTTATCACACTGTTGTCATTTTATTTGACATAAACTGATAAAATTGTTAAATTTACTCCGTTTTATAAGTAAAAATTACTCAAAATTAGCAATGCTACAATAAGGTTAGCATATGCTAACACTTTCCCCAACTCTGAAACCCGAAAAAAAAGTCTTTGTATTTCCTCATTTAGCACCGCACGTCTTAAATCTTTTTTAGGGTAAGAAAACAATTGTAAATATTTTCTAGAAACTACTGTCAAGTTTTAATCTACATCAAAATTTGAAAAAAAAATTATGGACATAATGCCACAAATCTAGCTAGCATTTCAACAGTGGATTTTTAACGTTGTAGTTGTAAAGACATATACATTATTTCAACCAGAGGCGCTTTTTCCGCTCCTAAACTTGCTCCAGAAGTCTAACTTTTAAATGTCCAGCTATTAAACCAACACCAACACCCCTAATTTAGTCATCACAGCGCCCCCAAATCGTGACAGGAGTGCGACTTCTGCCGGAGGAACCTGCCGGCCTCACCTCGCTCGCGCTGGTAGCGAGGAACCAAGCTGGATAGGAAGCGCTTGGCGCGCAAGGTGATGCTCTCCAGCGCCCCCCCAGCACCCACTTCCTCCGGGCTAGCGCCCGGGGGCCACGGAGACTGGCCCCGTGCTAGCCGCACGGCACTCTCCAGGAGTTCCGTGGTGCGGTGGTCTAGAGAGGCCGAAATCTCCAGATAGAGGCAGTTGAAGAGGGCAGCACTGGACATGGCCTCTAAAAGGGTGAAAACCCAGAGGAGGAGTTACAGCTCTAGCTTTGCTTTGAGATATGAGCAGTGGTGGACTGTCAGGGCCTTCTAAAATAGTTTTTGAGGGTTGGATTGATTCAAACATAGCACTGAAGGCGTTTGTTGGAAATTCACGGCCCGCCACTGGATAGGAGTGTCTTCTATTGAGAGTTTTTGAAAGATAGCAGTTGAAATATGTGAAATAAAACATCTGTGTTGTGATGAAAGACCACAGTAGAACTATTTTAACAACTATCGGGATCACAGATGTCAAAATAATTTTTAAATCTGTTTATTTTTGGTCTATTTTGGAATATATGACCGTATTAATCACTTGGTGGCGTTATTTGTGCGCATATAAGCCGTAGCCTTGATTCAGTCCTCATTTTTTTGTTACAAATACTGCGTTTATGCGAGAAAATATGGTAGTTATCTGGGATCCCCCGTTTTTTTAGTAATTAATATTTTCTAACCATTCTTCATCTTTTTTTGCTATTTAGTAATGCACTATTATGATACAAGATGATATGGTTAGTAGCATTAGTTAGCGTTAGCATCTGTCAACAAAACAGTTGTTGATAAGACTATAGCCTTAAAAAATAAATACATACAAATAAAATCAACAAAATATATAAATTGCACTTTTATTAGTATTAGTAGGATAGGGTTAAACCAAGGAACAAAAGTGCAACTTATAGTCCAGAAAATACGGTAATCAATCTATCCTAATAACCCATCTTACTTAAAATGAAATATTCAACAACAAAACTATATTTTCTATCCTCGGAAATATATAAAAAATGGTGAATTTATGAAAAAAAGCTCCTTTTAAAGTATGAAAAGCCAATCTGACCTTGTGATGTGACTTCTCGCGAGCGAACCAAGTCGCTTTTGTTGCCTACGAGGATGATGGGAGTCTGCGGCTGTGTCTCCCGCAGGAGGAGGCGGAGCTGTGCGGTACGATGGAAACTGCGTCGGTCGGTCACTGAGAAAACCAACACGCACACCTCGCAGCGGAGCGCCGAAAGGTCCTGACCACAAACAGATGAGAGACTGGTCAAGGAAACTTAAAATGCTTCCAAACCAAACAAAATGCCCCAAAAAATGAGCACAAAAGCCACCAAATTTGCCAGAAAACCAAACCTGGATTAAACAAAGAATTTGGATTAAAAATGAAAATCAGAAAATAAATTTCAAACCCAATTATGTTTTGTTTGTGCCAGACTCCCATTGGAATCACACACACACACTCATGTAGTAGTCATTTCACACATCTGTGGCCACACACACACACATACACACACTTGCGTCGTGCCTGAGGGAAAATCAGAGAACAAAACAATTGGATAATGAACTCACTGGGGTTGTCACGACCGCGCTATTATTTTGAAAGTAGAAAGATTCATCTGGCTTCTTTGTAACACGTGCTTACTGTTGTTAAAAAATGTGAAGATCTTTTTATATATATACTGGGATATCCACCCGCAATCCTAATGAGGATAAAGCGGTTCAGAAAATTACATATATACATATATACACATATATATATGTATATATACATATATACACATATATATATGTATATATACATATATATATACACGCATATATACATATATACATATATATACACACATACATATATACATATATATACACACGTATACATACATATATGCACACATATACACACATATATACATATAAACACATATATATATATACATATATACACACATGTATACATGTGTATATATATCTATACATGTATATATATACACACATATACATATAAACACATATATACATATATACACATATACACATGTATACATATATACACACATATATATATATACATATATTCACACATATATACACACATATATATACATATATACACATGTATACACATATACACATATATACATATGTACACACATATACACATATATACACATATATATACACACATATATACATTTATACACATATATATATACATTTATACACACATATACACATATATATACATTTATACACACATATATACATATATATATATTTATACACATATATACACACAAATATATATGAATATATACATATATATACACACATATATGTTGAGTTGAAGATTTCGTATATATGTATATATGAATTACATACAAACTTAAGTTTTAAGTAGATTTTTTTTCCTTGATATAGAAAAACAAATGTGCAATTTTAACAGGCATAAAACCAGAGAAAAACAAGACATAAGCAAAATAGTGCATTTTCTTACATGTCTCCAGTTGTCATAAATAACAATGGCGCTCTCCTCGTCGTCCACGGTAACCAAGCTCAGGTGCCCCTCCCCTGCGGACGAGAGTAATCAGTTACCTCCGAGAAAAACGACGGGTCACCTACCATCTTATCAACATCAACAACCTTCAAAATCCACCGACGCCGTCCTGTCTCCATCCCCCAGCAAGGCCAAGGCCAACGCCGACTTCCCCACGCCGTTCTGGCCCAGCAGGGCGATCCTCAAGGGGGCGTCGGGGTCAGGCTTTCCCGCCGCCTCCGCCATCCCGTCGTCCGGGGCCGGACTAAAGAGTAGCGGCGGCGGTGGCTGGGCCCCGCAGGCGACATCTGACGACCAGTCGACGTCATCGCGAACGGCCTCCTCGCGTCGAAGCTGGTGCTTGATGGGCAGCGGCGTGCTGCCTCGACGCACATTCGGCGTGCCGGCCAGGGTCATGGGGTCACGCTGGAATATGTAGTCCATATTTAGCAAGGGTTATTTTACACGGATTAACACAAATGTTCAAACCGTGTTTGTTTTTCTAAACGATTGCAGTATTGGCTCGGAGTTTTGGGGTCACAGGTTCGAACCCGGGTCAGTTGCTCACTGGGTGGAGTTTGCCTGTTTTTCCCGTGTTTGCGTGGGTTTTCTTTGGTGACTCCGGTTTCCTCCCACATCCCAAAAAAAATTCATGCTAGGCTAATTGTATGCTAATGGTTGTCCTATATCATTTTGCACTGTGATTGGCTGGGAATTAATTAAAGGTGTGCCCTGATTGGTACCTGTAATTAGCTGGGATAGGCTCCAGCACCCCCGGAAAGTTTGTGAGGGTAAAAAAAATCATGAGAAATTTAAATAATTTGACTCCAAATACGATTTTATTTTTCCAATGCTCATATTTTTAAACGATTACATTTAAATGAAAAATATAACGTATCAATTAATCATAAATGCATTGGTTTGTATTAAAGTCAGAAAATACTTTATTTGCAATATTTCACGATAATCTGATAGTTTGATTAGTTTCCAAAGAGATGTAGCCCCACTTGGACAATTTCCATACTTAGGTGTATATTCTTTATCCTCTGCCATGAGTCAATCTTGCAAATGTGCAGTATGCATATGACTAACATAGATACAGACCAAGAAAAGACTATAGTAGATTTATATTAAAGTCAAGAAATACTTTGCAATACTACTGAGCCCAACTCAAACCATTTCCATTCCCATACATATATTCTTTATCCCCTGCCATGAGTCAATCTACATCAGTCAATGTTGCAAATTTGCATATACGGTTGATTTCTACCCCTTTTAACATAGACACAGACCAAGAAAAGACTATAATAGATTTATATGAAAGTCAAGAAATCTTTTGAAATCCTACTGAGCCCAACTCAGACAATTTCCATTCCCATACATATATTCTTTATCCTCTGCCATGAGTCAATGTTGCAAATTTGCATATACGGTTGATTTCTACCCTTTTTAACAAATACACAGACCAAGAAAATACTATAATAGATTCATATTAAAGTCAAGAAATACTTTGAAATACTACTAAGCCCAACTCAGACAATTTCCATTCCCATACATATATTCTTCATCCTCTGCCACGAGTCAATCTTGCAAATTTGCATATGCAAATGATTTCTACCCTTTTTAACATAGACAAAGACCAAGTTAAGACTATAATAGATTCATATTAAAGTCAAGAAATACTTTGAAATACCACTAATCCCCACTCAAACAATTTCCATTCCCATTCATATATTCTTTATCTTCAGCCATGAGTCAATCTACATGATTCAATAATGCAAATTTGCATATGCGGTTGATTTCTACCCTTTTCTAACATAGACACAGACCAATTAGTATAATAGAGTGCTTACCTTGAGGGTCTCCTCTTCGGTCTTGAGTCCATCTTGGGGCACATCTGTCGGCATCTGCAAGCTGAGAAACGACGCTCTCGCTGGATGAGGGACTCAGAGGGTGGTAAAGGAGACAAATCCCGAAGCCCAACCCCCCTCGATCCACCTTGGCCCACTCTTCCGCCCACCCACTCGCTCACCGAGCACCTGAGCCCTCCTCACCTGTCACGAGGCTCTCTGCAACTCCGACGAAATGAGGAGCGATAAATATCTTTTTTTTTCTCTCTATCTCTCTCTCCTTCTCTTAATCGTTCTCTCTCTCACATGCAGTACAAGAAAGTCCCGCTAGAGAGCAGCAAAGTACAATCTTAATTGTTTTGTGGTGATTCCAGTTTTACATTCCATTTAACAGAGATGGAGTCGATTATTTCTTTAAAAAAAACGTTTAAAACTAAGTTTTTTGGGATTTAAAATCTGAAGTGTGTTTTTTGTGTGCATATTTTTGTTCGCTAACGTTAGCTTCTTAGAATAAAAAATGCTTTTGCATGCTTGTTATTCATTTCAATACACTAGTCAATTATTTTCTTATCATTTTAAGTCATTATTGTGTGTTTCTCATAACTTTCATACAAAATTGGACCATTTCAATCATTTTTAAAGGGTTTAGTTTGCTAATTTTTCTCGAAACGTGAGAATTTACATAAAAAATCAACTCTATTTCTAAAAAAAATCAAAAAATCCACGTTACAAACCAATTCATTTCATAAGTAGAGGTACCATAGTCAAGTTTGAATCACCTTACAAATGTCATCATAAATCAACATTATATTAGTATCAATACCCTCAATCGATCTATACTTGACTATAATCCAGAATGTGGACACGCGCTGTAGTCGGAATGTAACGTGGCTGTGTGAGAGACAAACACACACAAACATACACACACACACACACACACATGCACAAAGACAAAAAGCCACAATAGAGTCCGGCAGTGGGCTGCCAGGACGCTATTATAGACCTAATCCTGCGCCTATTCTACGGGCCGCCAAAGAGAGAGAGCCAGAGAGAAGGCAGGCGGCGTTGAAGATGAGGTCATCCTAAACAGGGTCACAACCGCCCCATAGAGGGCCGCGGATAAAGGGATGGATGGATGGTGGATGGATGGATGGATGGATGGATGGATGGATGGATGGAGAGAATAGGCTGAGCGCTATGGATGAGAGTGGAGAGCTGAATGGAAAGCTACAAAAGAACCAGTGGTGACATTTGGGGAATGAGTTCACAATATTAGACATTAGGCCACAGGTGTCAAAGTGGCGGCCCGGGGGCCAGATTTGGTCCGCTGCATCATTTTGTGTGGCCCGGGAAAGTCAATCATGAGTGCTGACTTTCTGTTTTAGGATCAAATTAAAATGAAGAGTATAGATGTATATTGAATTTACTGATTTTCCACCTTTTGATCAATAATTGTATTTTTTTAATCCGTTTTTACTGTTTTTAGGTCAAAAATCATTTTGTAAAATCTAAAAATATATTTTAAAAAAAGCGAAAATCAACATTGTTTTAGATCTATAAAAAAAAACTGTAGAGTATGGATGTATATTGAATTTACTGATTTTCAACCTTTTGAATAAATAATTGTCATTTTTTTAATCATTTTTTCTGTTTTTAGGTCAAAAATCATTTTGTAAAATCTAAAAATATATTCTAAAAAAAGCTAAAATAAACATTGTTTTAGATCTATAAAAAAACTGAATATTCAAGCTTTTTAATCCAGTTCATTTAATCCATTTATAAAAAAAATAAGTATTATATCTAAAATGGTCCGGTCCACATGAAATCGGCTTAATTAGGCTAATTAATATTATGATTAAAACTACTATTTCAGAATTTTTCTTTCTGCTAACTTTTGAAAGGGCACGTCATTTAACTTAAGCGAATAAAAACAGTCCACTTAATAATACTAGACTAAACTAAAATATCTACAGGTCAGACTATATAAATGTTAATTATAAGTCTAGTTTATTTGATGTGAAAGCACACTACAGAATTCACAATGGCCGTCGTCATTTGTCTCGTGGATGGGCAAAACCAAGAGTAAGAAAGTCAAATACACACTAATGAGATCAACTGAGTGATTAGAATCAGCACAAAATGAAACAATCAATAAATACGGAATAAATAAGGAAATAAATAAAACAGCAACTTATTTATCCTACACTCAAACACAATAAATAGCTCTAAAGCACCCACCTTGTCAATGTTTTCATGTTTTTCCATGAATCGATTGTTTTGCTGTATTGCTATCCCTGCATCGTTGTTATTATTATTATTTGAGCCCAATAAAATACTTTATGGACGCGAGACGTCAAAATCTGACAAAAAAATGACAGTAAATGCCATTTTGGGGGTGTTAACATGTCTGAAAATGGACCAATTTTGGTATGTCCATGTAGGATGGTGTATAAAAACATATTTTAGGTTTACCGAATAAAACCCACCAAAACTCACTCAGGAGCGCCCCCTGGAAAGAGTGGACATTGAAAAAAAAAAACACCAGAAGGTAAATTTTGACTTAATTTGGGTAAATTTGTCTATGACAGTGCACACAAAAAAAGTCTGAAAGACCCTTGTTCTAATATAAATAGGAAGTCCGCCATTTTGATTGGAAGCGGCTATTTTTTTGGTTGCGTTTCAAAAAATGCTCCTGACATTACCTTTGTTAATGTATACAAATTTGGGAGTCGATTTTTTGGGAGTCGATTTTTTGGGAGTCGATTTTTGGGAGTCGATTTTTGGGAGTCGATTTTTGGGAGTCGATTTTTGGGAGTCGATTTTTGGGAGTCGATTTTTGGGAGTCGATTTTTGGGAGTCGATTTTTGGGAGTCGATTTTTGGGAGTCGATTTTTGGGAGTCGATTTTTGGGAGTCGATTTTTGGGAGTCGATTTTTGGGAGTCGATTTTTGGGAGTCGATTTTTGGGAGTCGATTTTTGGGAGTCGATTTTTGTCAGTCTCTCGCGTCCAAGCCTGAAATCGGACAAAAAAAAAATCTGCCATTTTGATTGGAATACCCAACAAAAAAAAATGGCAAAAAATATATTAAAAACGGGGTCCATTTGCTGTCTTGTCTGAGATTAGCACACCTGTCAAGCTGGAACTTCTTCGTATGTTTGAACTCGACACAAAACAGCAAAATAATGTTGATTTTTTTCCCAAAAAACAAAATAAAAAGGTGCTTTTTGGGAAGATTCCCGTTGTACATTCGTCAATCCGACAAAAAGAGCTGAAACTCTTTGGTAGGCAACTGTGAAAAATGAACTGCATGCCAGTACCACTGCACTACTCGTATTTCTTTAGCAGCCTCTTAGACATATTCTAGATATACATATCTAGAATATATATGTATGTATATATGTATGTATATATATAGCTATATAAAAAAATAACTACAGTTTAAGCCTCAAAGCCCGTCTTTGAGACCGTTGGAGGCCTATACAAAAAAATGCATAGATTAAATGCTCAGCAGTGTTAAAGCTATAGTAAGTCATTTTCAAATTCACTAGATGGACAAAAGTATTGGGACAGGACCCAAAAAAAAATTGAAGAAAATTAAAATTGAATACAAAAATTGAAGAAAATTAAAATTGAAAACAAATTGAAGAAAATTAAAATTAAAAAAAAAATCCTATTTTAAATAATTGCATTTTTTCTTAAATATGACTAGAATTACACTGTAATTTAAAGAGAAATATTATTATAATGGTTGAATTTTGAATATTTAGAGAATATTTTTTTATATATAGATTGTTAATTTTTTTTTTTTTTAGAATAAAGTATAAAAAGAATTAAAATATTAGAAAAGTAGTCAAATGGTATTGTTGTTTTATCAAAATAAACATGTTGGATAAGAAAAATAAAATGTTGATTTCTTTGGAATATTATGTCTATATTGATAATATTGATTTATAAAAAAAAAGATGGGTGTGTCCCAAAACTTTTGTCCACATAGTGTACTATTTTTTTGTCCCTGTCCAAATTTGCACTGCTATTCAAGTGCAACTATCATTCACAGTGTAATCAAAATGAGTCCAAGCAGCAAAAAAAACCAACTAAAGAAAAGTCACAAACGTCCACGTTTGCGCCACGTTGGCTTCCGGAAAGGGGGCGGCGGGTCACCTCAAAGGAAGAACTCGGGGGGCGGCGAAGGCGTGCTGGCGCCGTTGCCGCCGCAGTTCGCCGTGGCTTCTGCGTGGTTGGCGCTGAGCAGCTTCTCGTAACGGGCTTTGTAGGCGTCTCGCTCCCGTAAGACTCGAGTTAGATCGCACTGGAGCTGCTCCAGCTGAAGAAGGAAAATAAACATTCAAAAACTCCATTATTCATCTTTTTCTGAACCCATTGTAGTGGTTTTAATCCAGAACTCGACTAAATTGTCCTATTTTACACCTGTTGCAGGGGCGGGGCTAGCAAATTTATGCTCCAGGGGCAGGAACCCCCCCACCTAAACTCCACCCCTAATGTAAAAACAAGAATATACTCTATTTTTTTAATCAAATAGATGCTTTAATACAAACTCAGGTCCTCAAAAAGGTCACATGGGGGTGATGGAGCTTATCCCAGCTGACTTTAGGCATGAGGCGGAATTGGTGGCTAGCCAATTGTAGGCCACAAGGATTTAAAGGACAATGATTAATAAATAGCGGCTATTTAGGATATAATTAGCTTAGCATGCTTGTTTTTAGCATGTTGGATGAAATCGGAGTACCCGGAAAAAATCCAGAAATTTAATATACATCTATACTTTTAAAAGGATTAATAGCCATAAATATTCAGTTTTTATAGATCTAAAACAATATTTATTTTAGCTTTTTTATATATTTTTAGATTTTACGAAATCATTTTTGAACTAAAAAGACAGGAAAAAAATGGATTAAAAAATTGCAATTATTGATTTAAATGGGAGAAAATCAGGAAATATAATATACATCTATACTTCATTTTAATTTTATGCTAAAACAGAAAAGTCAGCATTCATGATTGACTTTCCCGGGCCACAAAAAATGAGGCGGTGGGCCAGATTTGGCCCCCGGGCCGCCACTTTAACACCTGTGGGTTTAGAACCTAAAATAAGACTTTTCTGTCCTTTTGTGATATCCAATCATCATAACATTTTTTTACAGTAATAAAAAAACATTTTCTCATTTTGCCCTATAGTCCAAAACAACAGGCAATATAATTGAAAAAAAAATGTGGGTGAGGGCTCTCATTGTGTACACCCCCCAAAAAGACTGCACCCTAAGCGGTCACCTTCATTACCCATAGCAAAAACCAGCCCTGACCTGTTGCGTTAGCACATGTTTCTCCGATTCCAGAGCATGGCGGTGCTGTAAGCGCTTGTATCGGCACGATTGGGCGTAACCGCGGTTCTTCAGGGTGCGACGTTTCTGCTTCAGGCGTACCACTTCGTCCTTACTGACGCCACGCAGGTGGCGGTTGAGCTCACGTACCGACAAGCTGACAAGTTGCTCGTCAGAGAAGCGGTCGTTACCACCACACTGCCAAAATACACAAAAAAATAAAATATTAATCGTAAGAAGTGCTGTAAAATTATGAGATTTTTTGGGAGGGTTTTTGTGTGTTGGCTGTCTTTAGGTGGACATGGATGGACATTTCCTTGGGACTTGTTCCATAATCTGTCATGTAATCTGACATAAGTGTGGTTGACAGTGATCGGGATTACAGCAGGCAATAATAGCAGATATTAATATAAGCTTGAACTTCGTTCCATATAGAGTTCAAAGAGATTTGAATATCAATATTTTATTTGATATATGTGCCAGGACACGTGCCTGTGTGGGTTTTCTACGGGTACTCCGGTTTCCTCCCACATTCTAAAGACATGCACAGTGGGCTGATCGGACACTTTAAATTGTCCCTAGCAACAAGTGATTGGTCATTTGTGTCTTTGTGCCCTGTGATTGGCTGGCCACCAATTCAAAATGTCCCCTCCCTATAGCCGGTAGTCAGCTGGAATTAGCTCCAGCACCCCCCGCGACCCTTGTGAGGATAAAGCAGGTTGAGAAAATGAGATGAATTGAGATGAAAAGTGAGTAAATAGTAAGAGAGGTAAACAATTGTATTGATGCTAATTTTTGTTAGCATGTAAATGGGGATTTCTGATGTTGATTAGCATTTGTTCAAAAATAACAATTCGGGATTCCGATGTAGTGTTATTTTTGTTTTGTGTGTGTTTAGTTACTAGTAAGAAAATTGTATTGATGCTAATTTTTGGGAGTGTGCTAATGGTGATTTCTGGTGTTGATTAGCATTTATCGTATTTTCACGACTATAAGGCGCACCACATTATAAGGCGCAATGTCTATTTTGGAGAAAATGTCAGACTTTTAAGTGCGCCTTATAGTCCTGAAAATATGGTAAGTAGTTATATGTGTGCCCCTTATAGTTTAAAATAAAAATTAATCCAAATTTGTGCAGATATGGCTTAAATATATCATGGTTGATCACCCCTAATTGCCCCAAAACAAAAAGGCTATTTTGTTCTTAAAAAATAATATACATTCAAAGTGAAAATATCCAAATTGTATCTAAAGTAATGAAATATGAGTAGCGTATTTTCACGACTATAAGGCGCACTTAAAAGTCTTAAATTTTCTCCAAAATAGACAGTGCGCCTTATAATACAGTGCGCCTTATAATACAGTGCGCCTTATAATACAGTGCGCCTTATAATACAGTGCGCCTTATAATACAGTGCGCCTTATAATACAGTGCGCCTTATATATGGAAAAATGTCATCCATTGAGGGTGCGCCTTATAATGCGGTGCGCCTTATAGTCGTGAAAGTACGGTATGTCATATTTTGCGAAATGTTCCGTCAGGCTCACCTGACCGACTTGAGGGTGATGATGATGATGATGTGAGCCGTGCATGGCGTGATGAAGGTGGTGCTGGTGGTGATGATGCTGATGGGGGATGAGGCGGCTCTGAGGACTGAGGGGCTGCGAGTAAGGGGCCGACCCCGCCGAGGACGCGGCGTTAGGGTGCGACGGGTTGGACAGGAAAATGAGCGGTCGGTGGCAGGCGTCGCCGCCCTTGGGGCAGGACGTGTCGGCGCCGCTGTCGCTCCCCGAGTCTCCTAAGGTGCCGCCGGAGCTCTGAGAGAGGCCTGGAAACTAAAGCGGGACGGCCATGAGTACTCAACGTTCTTTACGATAGGAAACGTACAATTTTCAAGCATGAAGAGTTTCCTTGAACCAATCTCACCATCCATCCATTTCCTATTCAATGGTCGAGCCAGCCATCGATCAACCCTTCCATCTATCATCCATTCACCTGACATTTGACCATCCATCCAACAGTCCATCCATCCGTCCACCCTAATCCATCCCTACATCAACACATCCATCCATCAACCCATTGGATCATGCATCTGACCATCCATCCATCCATCCAACCATCCATCCACCCAACCACCCATCCACTCATTGGCTCATGCATTTGACCATCCATCCATCCATCCACCCACCCACCGACCAATCCAACCATCCATCCACCCACCGGTCCACCTACCCATCCATCCACCCACCGACCAATCCAACCATCCATCCACCCAACGGCCCACCCATCCATCCATCCACCCACCCATCCATCCATCCACCCACCGACCAATCCAACCATCCATCCACCCACCCACCCATCCTCCTACCGACCAATCCATCCACCCCTTCATCCGTCAATCCGTCCATCCTCCGACCAAAACATCCAACCACCCACTCACCTGTCAACCAATCCATCCATACCACCTGTCCATGAAAAAAATCCCATACCTGCACATCCACCGGTCCACTCCCTCCCTAACAACCAGCATCACATCCAACCACCCATTCAACCATCCATCCAACAGTCCATCCACCCATCTACCCATCCATCTACCCACCCATCTACCCATCCATCTACCCATCCATCTACCCATCCATCTACCCATCCATCTACCCATCCATCTACCCATCCATCTCCCCATCCATCTACCCACCCATCCACTACCATGAATTACATTAGTTACCTGTGAGCTGACGGCTGCGGCAGCCGAGTTCAACAAAGCCTCCACGGCGTCCTCACAGCCCATAAAGCCATTAACCGGCGCCCTCTCTCTGTCCCCCAGGGCGCCCAAGAGGCCGGCAGGCCCCGGAACCTCTCCACCAAACTGCTGCTGCAAGGCGGCGAACCAGATCAGATCCTCCAAGGAGGCCGGGCCGGGACCTTGTGGGTGACTGCCGTCCGCATTCCCCTGCGACGCGACGTTTCCGACGCCGGACCCGAACCCGGAGAGCGGGAAGGAGATGGAGGACGACGAGGACGAGAGCGAGGACGAGCCCGACGGCGGCGGGTGGGCGTCGCTCGGGGTCGGCGAGGGCGGCAGCGAATCGTAAGGGCTGGAACTTAAGCTGGAATCCGGCGGAGGGTGGCAGGCGTACGGGGAGCCCACCGACTTGGGGTACCCGCATTGAACGGAGTGAGGCGGCGTGTCGGGTTTGACCTCAAACTTGAGGAGGTCAAAGTCGTTGAGGTACTCCATGGCCAAGGGGCTCGGGGGGAGGGAGTTCAAGGGGAGGGAGGGCGAGGACATAATCTTTGCCGTCTATCAGCAACGTTGGGAATTACAACGGAAATCTTCGAGGTGGCTCATAGACTGCAATGGCCGCAAGTTGGCTTTTTTAAAGAGGTCAAGGGGGGGGCTTTCCTTATGTCCGTCAAATGAGTCAAAGAATGAAAAATTCGCTTTCAGGTTCCACTTGATCAATCCACCAATCCACCTGTCATGAATAAGATATAAAATGTCATTTCTCCCATTAAATTCAAGTGAAAAACATCATTTCAGTTCCATTTCTCTCAAAAAATCCCAGTAAAATCATTTAAAAATAGCCTTATGGCTCAGTCTTTTCAACCATTAAGAACTATACAATTTACAGATGTAGTTATATGATTATTGATTGACATATTATTAGACATGTTACAGATGGTGAAACCTCAACAGGCTTAATCATTTTTGACACAAAGATTCACAAGTTTCTCAGCGGCAAATCCAATTAACGTCAGCCTCTGAATCCACACGGAACACTTTCAATGGCACAAGGCTTGCCAAACACTCTTTTCAAAATGATCTGTACTCTATGCCACATTTAATCGTTAAATATTAACAATAACTCTCCAATGTTATGCTACAGGAGTGTAAAAATGGCAAAATTTGGGGATTTTTTTTCCTTACCTTTAATTTTTGAATTTAATGAGCAACAATTTCAAGATTTTTGTCATTCATTGTCTTTTTTGTAATAATAATAATCAAAAAAAGTGCATTTTTTCATTTCGTATTACATAATAAATCCAATTATAATATTATTATCCTCATGTCCCAAATTATTATTATTTTTTGATAACATTTTAAACTGTTCAAATTGCATCATGGGAAAAAAATAACCCAAAATTCCCGCACTAGTACGAATGTATATTTTTTTCAAAGTTTTTGTATGATTATCTTGTACTAGCTTTTTAAATAATTTTTAATAATAATAATTTTTTAATTTAATGACCAACAATTTCAAGGTTTTTGTCATTCATTGTGTTTTTTTATAATAATAATAATCCAAAAGGTGTTTTTTTTCATTGCATATAGTTGTCCAATTATATTATTATTATCCTCCTGTCCCAAATTATTATATTTTTCTGATTTTCAACTGTTCAAATTGCATCATGGGAAAAATAACCCAAAATTCCCACAATAGTACAAATGTATATTTTTAAAAGCAGTACATTTTTGTATGATATCCTGTACTAGATTTCTAAATAGGCTTTTTTTTTTCCTCCCATAAAATACAGCCCAAATGTAGTATTTAATTTAAATGTTCTTTTTTTTAGTAATTTTTTTTTGTAATGCAATCAGTTGAACTTTTTATGCGCAGATAAGCCGTCCCCCTCGATTTAGTCAACATTATTTCCGACAAAAGCGGCTTATATTCGAGTATATATGACACATTTTCAGGGGTAAAACTGAAGTAGAAAGCATTACTCATTAAAAGGCATCTGGGTTATGGCTTTTTACGTATATAGTGACAGTACTTAATATTCTATATAAAAATATATAAATATATACATAAATTAATACATACACTACACTTTTTTTGAATAAAATCATAAAAAATATTTAACATTTCTAACAAAAAATATACTTAAAGTATATCATCCCACATTTTTTGGGTGATTACCTAACCCACTCCTGGTTTCCATCAGCTTTTTACATATAGTGACAGTACTTAACATTCTATATAAAAATACATAAATATATATATAAAAATTACGACTTATTTCTATAACATTTTTTTTAGTACAGCTCATTTTTATAATCCAATCAACTGAAGTTGTACCACCTTATTTTACAGATACACATAAACCTATTAAAAAACACTACACTTTTAATGAATAAAATCATAAAAAAATATTTAAAATTTCTAACAAAAAATATACTTAAAGTATATCATCCCACATTTTTTGGGTGATTACCTAACCCACTCCTGGATCCCATCAGCTCCCTTTCACATATTTGGGGGGAGCTCCACCATGCCAACCCTTCACATAACTCAACTACCATCAAAATGAATATATAATTCCACCAAAAAAAAAACCCAAAACCTCCAAAAAATCCACCTTTGACTTGCGTCTCTGCAGTCCACCTCATTAGCTCGGCCCCCCACTGTTACAAAGACAGCAAATGAGGTACGGCGGTCCTCGGAGGCCCCCCATCCTCACACACACGCACACACACACTATCCATCCACACACACACGAAAAATGGTTGAAAAAAAAAGTATGAAATGAACTTACCGTCAGTCATAGAGATGAACGGTGATCTGGGGTGGACATGACGGCACACACACACGCACGCACACACATAAAGAATGGACGCACCAACTGTGTGACTGACAGGAGGACACTAAGTGTGTGTGAGTGTGTATGAGTGTCTATAGCGCTCTGTCACTCAGTGCCGCTGCCCCCTTCCTTTCTTTCCCCGCTGATACAAATCCCTGTTTGCAACAATCCCACATCCCCTCGCACCCCCACCCCTCACATGGTTCACCGGCATGTGCCCCCCCCCCCCCAACCCCTCCACAGCCATACCAGTGCACCAACCCCTCCCACCCTGTTTTTCTCACTCCCTATGACGGCCCTGTCTCTACATGGCTTTTTTTGTCTGTTTTTTTAAAACTGTCAGATGGCACAGGTGGAATTATAAAATGCACACAAAAACACAAACAGGGAAATAAACTGAAAAACACATTAAAACGGATATTTAGACTCATATACACCAGCTCAATGGGTTTTTGTGTGTTTTTTTTACCTGTCAGATGGCACAGGTAGATTTAAAAAGACACACAAAAAGATATAAAATGTAAATTAAATGGAAAAAAAACATTATATAGATAGTTCTAAATATACTCACCTAAAAAATTGATAAAAATTTAGACTTGTGGACACCGGCAGGTCTCTCTATGCATACCTGTCAACCTCGAACCATTTGTGATCTTACCAAATTTTGTTTTCGCCCTTACATATATGTATAAATACATGGAAAATCTTACCACTTTACTTTTTTGTAAAAAATCACGAACAACAAGTAGACATAAACATGAAAGTAAACATAAACAAGGGAACAGGAAACGGAAATCACATGGTGAAAGTGTTACAAAACGAAATGTTTATCATGATCTTTTTTTTTTAGCCAATCAGAGGCGCCGGTACATATATCACTTGGCAGACATGCGTTTCCGGGAAGAAACAATGGCGGATGGTGAAAAATGGCTAGAAACTGCCTTAATTTATTTTTTTTTCTCAAAATCACCGTTTAGCGTACCATTTTCATGTGTACAGCGTACCAATATAAAAATGGGCTTTCAGTTGTACCAATTACGGCGAGAACGTACCAGTTGACAGGTATGCTCTATGGGTTTTTGTAATTTGAAAATAACTGATGAATAATCCAAATTAAGCTTGTCCCTAACATACAATACAAAAAACAACTACAATATAACCAATGAGTGACTCATACTGTCTTAAAATACCACTTAAAAAATATTATTTACATTTTTTATAAAGTACAAAAAAATCCCCAAAAAGTCATGTCATACTCAGTCATTTCATCAAACAAACCCTAAAATTTACATTTTATGAAAATTCAGTTATATTACCAAATTCCTTCCTTTAAATCAATAATTATCATTTTTTAATCCATTTTTCTGCTTTTTTAGTTCAAAAATAATTGTATAAAATCCAAAATCATATAAAAAAAAACTCAAATAAACATAATTTTCAATCTACAAAAAAAACAAATACTCAGTGCTTTTAATCAACTTCTATGAACTAAAAAATGACATAAAAACATTAATAATTACACCCAAAAATGAACCATAGCCACAAAAAAACAGTCACAAGACTCCCTGTACATCCGATTGGTTGAATCTCCTCCACAAAGCACATTGTTTTGGTGATGTGAAATGAGACCCCCATAACAACACCCCCCCTTACGGCTCTGCCTCTTTTTGTCAGACTCCAAATCTGTCAATTAATTCTGTTTCTTCTCCTCATCCATCTAAGTCCAGAAATGCACAACAAGCATTTCTAGCCACTCCTTAAAAGCTAAACTTGTTAATCCCGAGTCTGCCTCCCTACTTGAGTGTGTGCGGGTGCGCCGTCCCTTTAAGCAGTTAATGATGTTTTTTCAACAAATCTGATTGGCACCATAAATAAATGGCTGACATGGCAAAAAAAATGGACAGAACGGGATTGGACGGCCCTTATGTTTGGTAAAATGACCATTTTTTTTAACGTCCTACACCCGGCACCCCCTTCTTTGAGTTCCTCGCCCTCTTGTTCTGCGTTTTAACCTCTTTATCTGACCAACGTTTGTGTTTCCGGAGGAAAGCTTAGCGGTAAAACCAACACGGCCTCCGGCAAAAGGGAATGGGGACAAAAAGAGGGAGGCGAGTACAGGAACTTACCTCATAGTCCACCGACCCAAGCGTCATTCGTCCCGCGACGGTTCGCATGTTGACTCTGATGGTTTTTCTTTCTCTGGGGGTTGAAACATCCAAGGGGACATCTTGAAATCTTGTCACTTTCCTTTTGTTAGATAGGACAGACTAGAATAAGGGTGTCAGATTCGGGTTGGTTGGCAGGCAGTGTTAATGTCAGCTTGATTTCATGTGGGTATTTTAGATATAATATTTAGATTTTTTTTTTTATAAATGGATTAAAGGAACTGGATTAAAAAGGATGAATTTTTGGGTATTGGGGTACTTATTTGGGGTTTTTTTTCAATTTACCAGGTTAAATTGAGTCAACAATGTATGCTAATGAGTTGTAATTAGGTGCTAGCAGCTAGCAAAAGTCATTTATTGTATGGTATTTGAGCCTAACGTCAACTCGATTTCATGTGGGTATTTTTGATATAATATTTAGATTTTTTATTTTATAAATAGATTAAACAAACTGGATTAAAATCCCTGAATATTCAGTTTTTTATAGATCGAAAACAATGTTTATTTTAGAATTTTTTTAAATATATTTTTTGATTTTACAAAATTATTTTTGAACTAAAAATGCTGAAAAAATGGATTGAAAAAATTACAATTATTGATTTAAAAGGGGGAAAATCAGGAATTTTAATATACATGTATACTCTTCATTTGAATTTGATCCCAAAACAGAAAGTCGGTACTCATCATTTACTTTCCCGGGCCACACAAAATTATTCAGCAGGCCAGATTTTGCCCCTGGGCCGCCACTTTGACACATACATGTACACTAAAAAATACACTAAAAAGATAACTTATGACATCACATAACTGCATGATTTCTTTCCATTCATTGGTACATTTTTCCTTCTCAAACTTAGGTTATGGGGGTTTACTTCCATTCCCTTTTTAAAAACATGTTTTTAGCATGTGGGTATATAGCATGTATGTTTTGTATTGCCATGCAAGGCTGCGTCTATAAAAACGGTGCATCCTTTGTGTATGTAAAATACAGAAATAGCAATCATTATTGACACTGCGGCTAAAAATACCATGCGCCATATAGTCATGAAAATACGGTACCTTTTATTTTCTTCAGTGCCGAGTCTTAGTAGCAAGCGGTAGACATGGGGGAGTGGCTTCTGCTTGTGAGTTTCAGCATGAATTTTCACATTTTTAGAAACTTTAAATAAAAAATAATAATAAAACTTAATAGCGGAATAAAATTGGGATGTACAGTTGTGATAATCGAGAGGAAAACTTAAAGACATTTTCAAAATTAGTTTCATAAATCTCTTCACATTAACGACCCCTAAAAAACAGCCTCCAGTCTTTATCCTCTGCGTGGATAAAGTTCGAATTTGGTCGCAAAACAGCAGCCGAGCGAATCTCAAGCTGTTTTTTTTGGGGAAGGAAGTGATTGACAGACGTGATGGCGGTGACGCTCGGGGTGAAGCGGCAAGGCGTCAGGGGGCCGCAGGGTCTCCACTAACGCAGCCTGATCCCACAGATACATGACCTAATCCGCGCTAACGCCACTGCGAGCATCAAGCTTACACGTCTCACCTCGCCTCCCGCCCGAGCGCCCCGCGGGAGCAGTCCTTCACTCTCTACACACATATGCACCCGAGAGCGCGCCAAAAAAAAACAACAAAAAACTCATTCGGCATTGGATTTTAGATTAAAAAGAAGAAAATAAAAGTTAGGTTTTGGAAATTAGCATAATGGCTAATGTTAGCTTCACACATGGTGAGCGGGATGTCAAAAATGTGAAATGCTGTGCTTATTATATTTAAAAAAATATTGGTTTAGAAAAGTTTTGCAATAAAATGTTTTATTTTTAGCTTTTTATTTTTTAGGAATGTGCAGAATTTAAGTTTCGGTTTATTTATTTTTTTGGAGAGTTGCAAACTAGCCATGTATTTTTTTTGTTTTAATTTTCTTATAAGATTGTTGTTTTCATTTTCAGTTTTGTTCAAATTAGTTGATTTTTTAAAGCAAGATTGCCATCAATAGTTTTTGTTTAATGAAAAGTAAAAACGTAAAAATTTTGGGGGGAAATTGCTAACTTTATGTTTCTTTTTTTAAAGAAAGTGATTCAAATTCAAAGTTTGTCCTTCAATTTTTTCAAATTTATGACCATAACTTAGTTATTGCGTTGCATAATTTGGGTTTGAATTTCATGAGCTAAAATCCCCCCCAACAAGTTTTTTTTGTTGAAAAAGATGAAACTTTGTTGACTCTGTCTTCACTTTGAAAATTTGGGAGAAAAAAAATTCTAATTGCAAATAGCATGTTTTCATTTTTCCTAGTTGTCCCCCCCCACATATCGTCCCACATGTCAAATTGGCCCGGGGGCCGCAGGTTTGAGACCCCTGTTATATATAAATGTATTCAAAACATTTAAGAAAAAAAATGAACATTTTAATTTGTCTATTTGGGAAAAATTGCAACATTTCAGGAAATATTATTTTGTTTTCTTATCCTTTCGCACTTTTATTAAATTTAACATAATTTTTTAAAAATCCACTAAATTTAATTTTTCTAAGCATTTGAAATTGTCTCAATTTTAAGAACTGAAGTCCAAATAAATGTCATTCCAGTTTTTTATGACTGTACACACCAACACTGAATTCCAATTCTATTTTAATCCCGATTCAATCCGTTTTTGTTGTTGTTGTTGCCATTTTGCTGTGTTTTGCCCAATTTTCCAAGCCGTAAGAAATCCGCGGCAAACTTGTTGATTGTTTATGCGCGCGTGGTGAGTTGTCCACACGTGTGTTCTTATTGTGAGTGGTATTATCAGGCTAGTCATGGGATTAGCGTTGATTGCCCCCCCTTGAAACGGGTGTCAGATTAACAGATAGCAACGCCGTCTTCATAAACCGTCTGCAGTGAAGACATAAGCCTCGCCCGCTTCGCGCCTTCAAACTCCTCGGATCAATTCCTTCTCGCCTAGCGCCTTCCGATCGATTCATAAGTGTGATACGGCACCCCCCGCGGGTTAATCAATAGAAAAGTAAAGGGGGAATCGACGTCGCCGACCGCTCGATAACGCGGCGATCGGGATTGGCGTCTCCTGGAGAAGACGCTGACATGTACAAACAAACGTAAAGTATTATCTTAATCTGAAGGTATTGAGGGAAAAAAAAAACACAAACGGATGAAGAGAGGTGGAAAAATCAGGGCCTGGTGGTAGACAGGAGAGGAAGAAGAGGAGGAGGAGGAGGAGGAAGGAGGTGGAAGGAAGGGATGAGGAGGGATTAAGGTGGTCGATACTCCCAGACTGAGAGATGACACTAAATCTCTTCATTCATCCACACCCCTTCTTTTTTTCCAGCGTTAGCCCCCACTTCTGCCTTGCGCAGGTTTTACGCAGTTTGGAGCGAGTGGTTAGCACATCGGCCTAATAGCTCAGGAGGTCCTGGGTTCGAATCCAGGTCATGTCCACCTGTGTGGTGTATTTTATATATACACATACATATATACATATATATATATATATATATATATATATACACATTTATACACATATAAATACACATATATACATACATGTATGTAGGTGTATCTATATGTGTGTATATACATATATATATATATATATATATATATATATATATATATATATATATATATATATATATATGTATATGTATATGTATATGTATATGTATATGTATATGTATATGTATATGTATATGTATATGTATATGTATATGTATATGTATATGTATATGTATATGTATATGTATATGTATATGTATATGTATATATATATATATATATATATATATATATATATATATATATATATATATATATATATATATATATATATATATATATATATATATATATATATATATATATATATGTATGTATGTATGTATATATATATATATATATATATATATATATATATATATATATATATATATATATATATATATATATATATATATATATATATATATATATATATATATATATATATATATATATATATATATATATATATATATATATATATATATATATATATATATATATATATATATATATATATATATATATATATATATATATATATATATATATATATATATATATATATATATATATATATATATATATATATATATATATATATATATATATATATATATATATATATATATATATATATATATATATATATATATATATATATATATATATATATACATACATACATACATACATACACATGTACATGTACACACACACACACACACATATATATATATATATATATATATATATGTATAAGTGTATGACTTTTTGACTTGGGAATTTGAACAGGGGTGTCTAGACTGGTGTCAAATTCAAGGCTCATGGCCCCATTTTTTGACTCTTCCAATCTACAGCATCTTTCAACCAAAACTTTTTCACCACCTTTGCGGTTGTTCGACCGATTAGATTGGACGTCAATCCCCGTCAATGGCCACAAATGAGTTAAATAAGCATGCAGTTTTTCCCCCATAATGAGATCACGTCGTCCAGGGGACTCCGCGCCAACCATATTAGAGAGACGGTTCCCATGGCGACCAAGCCGAGCAGACCACTTGTGACCTTTTACAGACGTGATGGGCAAACACATTTAGAGAAGTCTGCATCCCGTCACTGGGTCACAAAAGGGACGCCTCCACTATCTAAAAACACCCAATTTTGAAAACCCTAACCAAGGTATAAAACTTCACAATGGCTCAACGTGACTATAGAAAACATCAATTAAAAAAATAAATTGGACACTAGTCTAGTCTACTACAACTTTGACCTTAAACTGAGTTTGAATTTCTGTGGGTTGTTTTGACGGTTGTTTCTGACTCATTATAGCACAAATGAAAAGAAGGTCAGGGCAACAACGGTTGGTTGCTAATGGCAACCTGGGTAGTTACACGTGTGTGTGTGTGTGTGTGTTCAAGGCCTGCCTCTGTCTATTTGTAGCGATTAGTCGCCCCCTGCTGTTCCATATTCCCCTGTTTGTGGCGGGAAATACCGTCACCATGACAACGCATAAAGGGGGGGGGGGGATTGACATTATTTCCGAGGCGTATTATTAGCATCCGCCTGTGATGGCGAAAATCAAAGTGCCGCGTTTTCGACAGAGATGCAAAATGGACATTTAGTGCCTCTTTGTTGTTAACGTTTGTTGGCTAATGATAGATAACAAGGCAATTTGCACTTTTAAGTAGTCGAGTCTTGGGTATAAAAGAAGTACAGTCATTTCTTATATATGAGATGTACCGTTTAAATTGGCTTAAAATTGTTGGATTTTAGAATTTCTCGAGTATAAGCCGCCCCTGATTCGCAATTTTCACCTCCATATTCAGGGTTTTAATAGGGAGTATAAATGCTTTACTTTGAAGAGAAAATGTTAAGAAAAATCATCACATGTGGTATTTCTGAGATACTTCTGAGATCGTCTGCTGGATTGCACACCCTAAAAGGGTGTTGCCGGCACGTAGACAAAAGTTTTTCCACATTTTATGCAATATACGGATTATCTTATTTATTTTATTTCATTCATAGATGTCAAAATCAATTTAGTTTAGCGTTTTATCTGTTTATTGTTTCTCTATTTTGAAATAAATGACTGTAATGACTGCATTGTCTTGCATCATGACATCATGACGCCATGACATCATGACGCCATGACATCATGACGCCATGACATCATGACGCCATGACATCATGACGCCATGACATCATGACGCCATGACATCATGACGCCATGGCGTCATGACATGATGACGTCATGACATGATGACGTCATGACATGATGACATCATGACATGATGACATCATGACATGATGACATCATGACATGATGACATCATGACATGATGACATCATGACATGATGACATCATGACATGATGACATCATGACATGATGACATCATGACATTATGACATCATGACATGATGACATCATGACATGATGACATCATGACATCATTACGTTATGACATCATTACGTTATGACATCATTACATGATGACATCATTACATGATGACATCATTACATGATGACATCATTACATGATGACATCATTACATGATGACATCATTACATGATGACATCATTACATGATGACATCATTACATGATGACATCATTACATGATGACATCATGACGCCATGATGACATCATGACATGATGACATCATGACATCATTACGTTATGACATCATTACGTTATGACATCATTACATTATGACATCATTACATTATGACATCATGGCGTCATGACCTTATTGAGTTATGGCCTTGTCAACTTGCAGTTTCGTGCATGTCGACTTTTTATGCGACTTATTTCTATGGCATAAAACCAAACTTTTGACAATGAAATAAGAATGGAAAAGTTAAACCACAATTTTGTTTCATTTCGACGGACAGCGCGGTGTACGAGTGGAACGTCTGACTCACGGTTCTGAGATTGTGGGCTCGATCCCTGGTGGCTTGTGACATTCCTGTGTGGAGCATGCAAGTTCTCCCTGGGCCTGCGTGGGTTTTCTCCAAGATTGCAACAAATTTGCAAGGTAGGTGACATGATGAGAAGAGAAAAAGTTAAAGGTCAATGCTTTGAATTTGGCTCCTAAGGCAGAAATCAGCTTTTTTTTGTAGTTGTGCTGTATTGGATAAAGTAGACATATTCCGTCTAATTTCATAAATAAAGTCTTTAAACAACATTTGATGAATTTGTGTTGATAAATAAGACAAATATTTGAGAAAAAATATTCAACATGTCTAACTAGCAAAATATTAATTATTAATATTGAGAAAATGAAACCTCAAATTCCTGATGCAACTCAAGCAAAAGAAATGAAGTCCAATCCTAAAGCAAAGTGCAAAAAAAAAACAGTTTATCCATTACATTTTTATTCTTACATTCACTCTTACAGAGTTTGCAATTAAACAAGGGTGCTTATACACAATATTAATATCTCTCTCTATAAAATATAATATCACCTTTCCGATATAAATCCCCAAGAAGCAAGTCACGTCCAAGGCAGTCAGTCGGTTGTGTCAGCCGGAAATCCGGGTGTAGAAATCACATTCTAATAACATGACTAAAAAAAATAATAATAATCATAATAATAAACAAAAAAAACATTTGACAAGCCACAAGTGAGATAGAGGCTAAAGATAAAAGGTGCAAGGGAGCAATGTTGAAAGATTGCCGCAAATGTGCGGGTTATCATCACACCAGTTCGCTGTGACCGGGTGCTGTGTTGAAACAATCTGCAAAAACAAACCAAAAAAAAAAATGATAATATAATTTTATACATACCAATGGGCACTATTTGAACTTATTGATGTCCAATCAATTTTAATCAGGAGGAACTTTTGTACGGGATTTTTTAAGCAAGTTTTTTGTCAATTTATACGTTTTTCCTGTCTTTTATACGATAATTTTCAATGGTGTACGGCAGGGGTGGCCAACCAGTCAGAGACCAAGAGCCACATTTTTTACTGTGGTACCGCAAAGAGCCACATTTTTTACTGTGGTACCGCAAAGAGCCACATCATACACATACAGCCAGATTTATTGTAAATGTCACACACCAGCATAGTAATGACATAAATTGACTCCTACAGCACTAACAGCACAGGCCAGTCATTATCAACAATGAACATTGTGTGCACTGTCTCACACAGACAAACTCTCAGTTCAACCAAGTCCACAAACAAAAATATAATAAAATACAATAGCGTTTTTCTTTTGCTATGCATGTTACTTAGTGGGACTTCTGGCATAAAATCAGAGCCTATTTTTGCGCAACATTCGCTCCTTGTGAGCTGTCATTTATTATGAATGGCTTTTAGGTAGCGCGCCCACCACGTGGTGTACGCCTCACTCTCCTATTGGCTGCTCCCGGCTGAGCACTCTCGCCTTGGTCTGCCTCGCAGGGGGTGTGGCTTTTTCAGCCGACGCTCGATCTTTGGGATACTTTTTGTGTGCGCGACGCTGTTCATTGTCGCTTCTGGTTCACGGGAGCTCTCCCACTCTGTTAAAAACGTTTACTTAAATGACCTTGCTCCTACTGGGAAACTTTGAGGTATTTTCATCCCGAGCACATGCGCATTGGACGAAAATACCGTATTGAACTCAAGCGAAGCGCACACGCAAATAAAAAGAAAACACAAATACAAACTTTGATATGGACGTAAGAGCCGCATGAAACCGGGCAAAGAGCCGCATGCGGCTCGCGAGCCGCGGGTTGGCCACCCCTGGTGTACGGCATATAACTTTTGTGCAGGATTTTTTAAGTACGTTTTTTTGTCAATTTATACGTTTTCCCGTCTTTTATACGATCATTTCAAATGGTGTACGCCATATAACTTTTGTATGGGATTTTTTAAGTACGTTTTTTTGTCAATTTATAAGTTTTCCCCTGTCTTTTATATGATTATTATGATTAGAACTTATGTACAGGATTTTTTAGCAAGTTTTTTGTCAACTTATACTTTTTTCCCGTTTTTTATACAATTTTTCAAATAGTGTACGCCCTATAAAAACTTTTGTACAGGATTTTTTAAAAAGCTTTTTGTCAATTTATGTTTTTTTTTGTCAATTTATATGTTTTTCCCATCTTTTATACGATCATTTCAAATGGTGTACGCCATATAACTTTAGTACAGGATTTTTTAAGTAAGTTTTTTGTCAACTTATACGTTTTTCTCGTCTTGCTATTCAGCGATATCTACAAAATCTTGAATTTAGTGCATACACAAGGCGCACCGACTGATTGGGCGCTATGTCTACTTTGGGTAAAATTTTAAACTTTTAAGTCTGCCCTATGTGAGTAAATAAGTGCCGAATTGCATTTATCCGGTTTATTATCACTAAATAAGGGGAATTGCAATCATTAATAAGGGGCGAATTAGGGTTGCCAGGTATGCATACATAAACATGAACTTCTATTGGACATCTATCGCCATTAATAGTAGCAAATGACTTAAATTGATGAATTATGAAAACTATTATCCTTATAGAAGACAAACATCACATTAAGATAGCACACATACAAATACAGATATGAAAAGCAGACATGTACCAGACAAATCCAGTGACTTATTTCTGTTTTGGGGCAGCCTAGGCTTTTTCTCAGGGGGTTTGCGATTTGGGAGCTTCTCAACGCTATTGGGGCTGTCCCTGTCCGTGCCTGAGTTGAACGAGGACATGAAGCAACGTCAGCAAAATACAATAAAAAGCACATACATTGACAAAAAAAGACTAAATGATTGGGTAGGGTGATTTTACCTGCATCGCAAGACATTGCTTTTCGGTTCCTTTGGGGCTTTATGGGGGCGTGAGGCCTCCATCCTTCGTCACCTGAGGGAGGGACGGCAGATTGGAGAAGGTTGTTGGTGTTTTAAAGGTCAGATTTGTTGGTGGTCGCTTGTTATTTTTATGATGAATGCTCAAAAAGATTAATTTATATAATTTGTTGCTACCACGATGATTCAATGAGTCAGATAATCAAATTAATGACAAATGGAGACATTGATATAGACTCAGTTTGTAGAGGAAATATTTTTTCATAATTGTTTTATCTTATTTAAATATTTCTAAGCTTTTGTCTATTAAAAAAAATTAGATAAAGTCACTCTCGGTTAGCAGAAAGGCCCCACTTTGGGGACTTACTGAGTATGGCTCCATTTTTTTTAACTAGGTCTACAATTTCTGTGTCTTATGTTTGTGTTGTTACTTCAACCAAAAAAAAACCTGAATATGGGATGAAATAAAGTTCTAATTTAACCTAAATACAATTACTTTGTCATTAAAAAAGGGGGAAAACATTTAAACTTCCAAATGTCAATATTTTAAATTAAATAAGTAAAATAATTATTCTTCATAAAAAAATATCTTCATTAAATGTGTTAAGAGTACAAAAAGCTATTTTTTTACAGTAAAAAGAAAATAAATACTCAAATTCTCAAAAATCTTAATGATTAATTGAGGACTACAGAAATTGTATAAAAAAAAATTCTAGAGAAACAAACCATCAAAGAGCCCACATTTTTTTAACGTTGTAGGCCAGATCTGTCCCCCAGGCCTTGAGTTGGACACCAGTAATTTATGATATTGACATTTAATGACTATTTCAAGCATGGGGCCACGAAAATGAAGGCACAAGGGACATGTTCATCACACTTATTTTTCACGTTATCTTAGAGAATCATTTTCACCCTTGCCTTTGTCAAGAAGTGCAGAAAACAATCTATTTTTAAAGATGACAACAACCTCGACTCCTCTGTTATTGTGACTGTCACCACTTGTCTCTTTGCGCTTTGAAAATTTCCATCAAAAATAACAACAACAAGCACCCCGATGCCCAAATTCTATCAAAAGCAGTGTAATAACTCTGTTATTTCATTTTCACTGACCTTGACTGGCGGCTCTATCTGGCAGTCCGTGTCTGTTAAAGGGCGGGGCCAAAGGTGGAGGGGGCAGGCTTCTCTCCGGGGGCGGGTCTTTTAGGAAACTCACGTACGATGTGGCTCTGGGCTGTGAAAAGGAAGTGATTTTAAAAGATAATTTGTGAAAATATTTGGAGTTAGTATTGGTTTGCACCTTTTCAGGGATTGGTGGAGGTTGACAATCCATATCTCGTCTTTTGTCGCGGTCTTTTTTGTCCAATTTCTCGCTTTCGCCATCTTCTTCTGCAAAAAGAATTTTTGGATTTTGGATTTTATACCATGCGATGAAAGGGTGAAATTGACGGAAACCTGATAGTGTGAAAGAATGTTTGAAAAGGGATATAGGCAAAAAAAAGTGACTAATACCTGGTTTTCGAGTTTAGTGATGAATAAACACCCACCTTGGACACTTTCACTCAGAGGATTATATTTCAAATTTATGTCTGGGCCTGCTTTTGTTGGCCTATTCGTTAATTATGTGGGTAAATGGCCTAAATATTCTTAGAATTTGCCCATTTCTTTTTTTCATAAGATTTCATTAAACTATACAAATATCGCCATTTGCTTACATTTTACCATCTTGAACATGTGTCAAAGTGGTGGCCTGCGGGCCAAATTTGGCCCGCCGTGTCATTTTGTGTGGCCCGGGAAAGTAAATCATGAGTGCCGACTTTCTGTTTTAGGAACAAATTCAAATGAAGAGTATAGATAAATATTACATTTGCTGAATTTCCTCCTTTTAAATCAATAATTATAATTTTTTAATCCATTTTTTTCTGTTTTTAGGTCAAAAAATCTTTTGTAAAATCTAAAAAAAATATGTATAACAAAAGCTAAAATAAACATTGTTCTAGATCTATAAAAACTGAATATTCAGGACTTTTAATCCATTATTAAATAAAAAAAAATCTAAATATTATATCTAAAATGGCCCACGTGAAATCAAGTTGACGTTAAAGCACCCCGCGAACCAACCCGAATCTGACACCCTTAATCTCGAATCTCCCCAATCCCAATTTCTTACCAGGAAGCGTTTCCGAGCTTTCCAATCGATGCCTTTGCCTCATTTTAGCCAAATTGGGTTTGCTACTTTGTGGCGGAGGCTCTGGTTTGGTCCCACAGGAGCCGACTCGTCCAGCAAAACCACTCCTCCACCCTTCCCCGCCAGCATCTGGACTAACACGTCTTTCCCCTTGCGGTTCAGCCTCGGCGTTCGCTTCCTGCTTGGGCGAGGGGGTCCTATCCGAAGGGTAAGGCGGCAACGGCCTTTGCCCGAAATGAAGAACCTGGACTTGTCTTCCATCTGTCTTCCACGTGTTCCTATCCGTCCACTGGGAGTCCAGTTGTAAGTCCAACTGCTTGCTTTCCGACCACGAGCGGTCAATCTGTCTACCGGCTAACCGCTGTCTCTCCATTTTCCTGTCTATCTGCCACTGTGTATGTCTTTCGGCAGTCCACTGTCTGTCCATTTGTCTGTCGGCGGGCCAAGCCTCTCCCGGTCTCTCGTCTGAGCGCCGTCTCTCCCCGAGACGCTGGCCTGGTTTTCCGTCCAACCATGTGTCCTCAGCTAAAAGAACCTCGCTGGTTCTCTGTTTGTCATCAGCCCAGTACTTATCAACATCGGTCTGGTGGTGTTCTATAGGTTCCGGGTCCTGAAAATAAATGAGTGAAAAATGTAATTCTGTTTAAAAAATTATATATATAGTGGTAAATCCGAGATATGAGCTTAATTTGTTCCAGAACTGAGGTTGTATGTCGAATTACTCTTAACTCAAATGAACGTTACCCATAGAAAGGAACTAAAAACTAAAATAATTTGCTTTAGCCCTCAGAAAAAACACCCAAAATATGATATTGGATTGGAATAACCTTTTTATTTGGTCTAATTCGCCATCTATTAACAAAGTAACAAATAACTAGTGGTTTAATAGTACTAAAATGTGTTTAATAGTATTAAAATTAGACAGATTTTGCAGAGGGGAGAGAGACTTTTGGCACGGCAATGCGCTTGTAACATTAAAAAATTTAAATGAACTTGGATTAAGATGCAGACACATTCAAAAAAATTTAATATAACCTTAAACTAAATTTAATTCTAATTTTGTTTTGAATTTTCTATTGTTGTTGAAGGGCCGAGGCGGGAGAGTCAAATGTTGAGCAAAACAAACGTAAACACACAACTCCACAACTTAATATCCCGAATTCAAAAGAACTACCACTGTACATACTATTTGTTTGTGACTACCTCGGTGGGTGAGTAAAAAGGGTGTTTGTTTCCTCCCATCCCCGAATGAGAAATGCTTGGCATTGGTGGAGGTGGATTCAGAACCAGAGTATTCTTTGCATCCGGTCCGTCACCGGGAGAAGCCAACCTGGCAGCCGACCTCGGAGGTTGGAGAAGCGTGTACACGTTTTCTGAAGCTGTCCTAAGGATAGAAAAGTGGACGGTCAACATTTTGTGGACGTTTTGATGGTTGCCCGTCTTGTACAGTAATTCCTAAATCAGGTGACCTCATGGTTATTTCGTTTTGGATTTGATTGGATAACTTTATTCATCCCGTATTCGGGAAATGTCTTGGTCACAGTAGCAAGAGGGTGAGAATGCAGACACAGCAAAATATATTTTAGACATGAATAGATAGGTAATAAGTCAGTTAATAAATAAAAACATGAATAAATATATAAATAACTTAGAGTGTTGCTGAAATATATATATATATATATATATATATATATATATATATATATATATATATATATATATATATATATATATATACACATACACACACACACATACACATTTACACATTTCTATTGCTGAAAGAGCTTTGGAGGGATTCCACAGACTCATGCATGGGGTAGGAGGTGCTATCCATGATGGACATTATACTGGTTATAGATGTGTTCTAATACAAGTTTAGAATGCTAAATTGTTTTCAAATCTGATGAATGTATGCTGCTAACTTAAATTTCAAGGCGGCTATTCAAAAGATAGGAAGTGGATGTATTTACTATATCAACTGTCTGGCGCTGAAAACGCAAAGGCGCCGGCTGTCATCAACATCTGTGTCCATACCCATGAAAAGTCTTATTTTGGAAGCACATATTTGTTCAGATAATTAGGAGACTACAAATGTTGTCTAACAAACTCTGAAAAGGCATTTTAAGGACATACAAAGATGGGATTTTTAAGATTTTAATGGCCATAATTTCGCATTTGTATGTCTTTTCTTTGGTAGCAATGTTGGAATAGCTTTAGGATTTAGATTAGATAACTTTATTCATCCCATATTCGGGCAATTTCACTGTCACAGTAGCAAGAGGGTGAGAATACAGACACAGAAAAAAACATTTTTGACAAATAAATAGATAATAATGATCAACAGCCTGTTTTTAAAAGACTACAAATACTAAAAAGTACTAAAAATACCTTTTTTTCATCATAGGTTAGTTTTAATACCTCTACCAGTAGAATAAATCTATGAAAGGTGGATGTTATGTATTATTTTCCCTATAACGTGATTGATTAATTTTTAGGGTCATGACAAGAGTCACAAGGGTCAGAAACATTATTTTTCAAAAACTTGACTGTACGAACCCCAAGGTGGCGGTAGCAACAGCATGATCGCCATAAAATTCGGCATCGGACTCCTGGTTGGGTAACGTCTGGTTGCGATTCCTGCGGAAACCAAAGATGGCAAGTACGTTCCTCCGTTTCTTTCTCCTCAGCGAGTGTGTGGTATGGAGGGAAGAAAGTTGACTAGAGGAGGGAAAAAAAAAGAAGGTCATAGTTGGGGTGTCAGACATGCTAGCTCCCGTCTGGCGCAATCATGCTACAAGCGTCCTGAGTCAACTCTGTCACGACCTACTTGGCTTTTTACCACCTGTTGATTTGCGGTATGGTCTCCTGGAGTTTGACTGTTGCTAGGAAACAACATTTAGTACGCGATAGGATAGCTTTAGTTCCTATTTTCCTATAAGGAAATGATTTGGTAATGTTTTATAATAAATATAGCATATAAAGCATAATGTGGTGTCCACTTTGTAGTACATTTTAGGCATTTATGTGTGCCCAATAGGTGTGTGCTTGTTTGAAAATATTTGCTACATTGCATTTAAGTTTTTAATAGCTTAATGGAAATGTTTTTAAAGTGACCAATTACAATACTGAAATTAAAGGGAACATTATTGAGTAATAAATGTACGTTTTAATATTTTTCTTAAATGAAGTACAGGGTGAAAAAAATGGAAATATCTGAATTGCGTATTGACAAACTATTGAGAAACTTTGAGATAGAAACTGAAGGACATTTTTTGGGTGGAAAAAAATTGTAAAAATTCTGAAAAAAGTGGTTCAGAAAATGATATGAATGTTTCTGAAATGCATGTTTTAAAGGAAAATATATTTTTTAATCACTCAGTTTTATTGTATTGTTCAAAAAGTTGCCTTTTTTGTGTGTTTACCATGAACAACTCGGTTTAAAATTCACTTAAAGGACTTTTTCAAGTATACTCTTACACAAATGACTTAGTTTTCATTTCAAGGACTAAATTAAAAAGCCCTACCATTCCCCATGCATTTCTTATTGTGAGAGATTTCTTCTTAATGAGTTTTTAATGAGCAACGTCTCAAAATGGCCCGCAAACACATTTCACTGATGCGTTCAAGGACCCTTGACAAGCTGTTTATTTCAAAGACTTTCAAAAACACTGACTCTGCGCATGCTGCTTCAAATATGCTTCTAAATAATTGGATGTAATGAAGATCGGCATCTCGCCGCCACTTATCCGAGACACGCTTTGACTCGGGGAGCTTCATTGATCCCACGAATCAAGACATTTCAATTACCATATTTTCCTGACTATAAGGCGCACTTAAAAAGTCTTACATTTTCTCCAAAATAGACAGTGCGCCTTATAATCCAGTGCGCCTTATATATGGAAAAAACAGAAAACCAAAAATGAAAAACCACCACTGTCGGATATAAAAAAAAAACACAAACGCCTGAACTGAAACAATACTGTTAAATATGCAGATCAGCCATCTTAGTTTACAAAATCTTCCATCATATAGCTCTTCCCTCACTGCAAGATTCCAATACAAAAAAATCCAAAACATCAACAATGACTGGCTCTAGAGGTGACTGCAAAGTAGTGAGTGCTTCATACCTGGAAGTCAATAGCAATTACCGTATTTTCACCACTATAAGGCGCACTTAAAAGTCTTAAATTTTCTCCAAAATAGACAGTGCGCCTTACAACACAGTGCGCCTTATAATCCAGTGCGCCTTATAATCCAGTGCGCTTTATAATCCAGTGCGCCTTATATATGGAAAAATGTCATTCATTGAGGGTGCGCCTTATAATGCAGTGCGCCTTATAGTCGTGAAAATACGGTACTAAGATATATAATAACAGCAGGAAGAGCACTTACCTATCAGGAAGGACTCTTTTAGTATAGAAATCTGGCAGTCCATCATCCAGGGGGCTTATTCCTCCATTTTCACTACACTGCTAAAACACAGATAGAAAAGCAGACAATATTTGAAAGGGGTTACATAATATCTAGTAGCCTCTATTTATAAATGCAATTAAACAAATGCATTGGCATTCCCAGAAGAGTGACGTAATCCAAAAAATATATTCTCTAATGTTTCTAATGCCCGGTAAGTGGTGAGTAGTTGAGCGCAAAATGTAGCGCATTCTTGTTTGTATTGGTCTCTACTTCGAATATATGTGTCAAACGGGGCGGCTTGGGGGCCAAATCTGGCCCGCTTCATCATTTTGTGTGGCCCGGGAAAGTAAATCAAGAGTGCTGACTTTCTGTTTTAGGATTAAATTAAAATGAAGAGTATAGATGTAGATTACATTTCCTGATTTTCCTTCTTTTAAATCAATAATTGTCATTTTTTAATCCATTTTTTCAGTTTTTAGCACAAAAATCATTTTGTAAAATCTGAAAAAATATAAAAAAGCTAAAATACTGAATATTCAGGGCTTTTAATCCAGTTCTTTTAATCCATTTATTTAAAAAAAATCTATATATTATATCTAAAATGGTTCTGGCCCACATGAAATCAATCATGAATTTAGTGCATACAAAAGGCGCACCCGGCTGATTGGGCGCTATGTCCACTTTGGGAACAATTTTAAACTTGCAAATGTGCCCTATGTGAGTAAATATGTTGCATTTATACAGTTTATTATCACTAAATAATCAAAATTGCAATCATTAATAGGGTCAGCAATTGGCTGAGGTTGAAATGTATGTTTATATGATAGAATAATAAACTTGCAATCAACTAAGCATGATCCTATAATCCCCCAACCCTAGTGGTCATCCACAGCCAGTCCTCCCACTTTAAATGGATTGGAGGTCTCTCACTGCTAATGCCACTTAAACATGATCATTCAACGTAAATAAGCTGATAAGTGGAAGGACCCTCACTGTCTCAGCTGGTTGATATCCTCCTTTATGCCTGCGTGGAGGTCTCGGGCGGACCCTGGTGACGTGGTGGAGGGGCAGACCATGCGTGGGCAATTCAGAAAGACCCTCCCAGGAGACCGAACGGGATAGAGGTGTGGAGTAGGGTGCGATGGAAGGAGGTGGTGAGGAGCTGGAGTCGTCACAGAGACCTGATAATACAGATTTCAGGCGATACACTGAAACAATATTTGGGCACATAATAGTTGGCAATTAATTGGTATTTGAATCAGGGTTGTTGCTCTAAAATTGATGTGTCAAAGTGGCGGCACGGGGGATAAATTTGGCCCGCCGTGTCATTTTGTGTGGCCCGGGAAAGTCAATGATGAGTGCCGACTTTCTGTTTTAGGATCAAATTCAAATGAAGAGTATAGATGTATATTAAATTTCCTGATTTTGGCCCTTTTAAATCAATAATTGTCATTTTTTTAATCCATTTTTTTCCTGTTTTAGTTCAAAAGTCATTTTGTAAAATCTAAAAATATATATTTAGAAAAAGCTAAAATAAACATTGTTTTAGATCTATTAAAAAATGGAATATTCAAGGATTTTAATCCAGTTCTTTTAATCCATTTATGAAAAAAAATCTAAATATTATATCTAAAATGGTCCGGCCCACATTAAAATTAAGTTGACTTTCTGTTTTAGGATCAAATTAAAATGAAGAGTATCGATGTATATTAAATTTCCTGATTTTCCCCCTTTTAAATCAATAATTGTCATTTTTTTAATCCATTTTTTCTGTGTTTTTGGTTCAAAAATCATTTTGTAAAATCTAAAAATATATTTAAAAAAAATATAATTTATTTTTTAGATTTATAAAAAACAATATTCAGGGATTTTAATCCAATTCTTTTAATCCATTTATTTAAAAAAAAAAACTAATTATATCTAAAATGGTCCGGCCCACATGAAATCGAATTGACGTTAACACATCCCCCAAACCAACCCGAGTCTGACACCCTTGGTCTAAAAATGTCCTACTTAGTCGCCTAGGAAAATAATTCCAAGTCATTTTTCAGACGGCGGGACTATGAAAGGGAAAGAATTGGCTCATCAGAAAGTACGCTAATGGAGCAATTTGTGTCACGGCAGGAGGTGGGGTGGGTTTTTCGTTCTGACGGGAACAGGGAGGCAGAGGCAGGATGTGCGGAACTACTCACTCAGCCTGGTTGAGACAGGTCGGATTCGTCTTGTTCTTGAGCTGCGCTTCTTAATGGCTATTGTATCCTGGAAGGGAGGAAGATGCTAAAAAAAACTGGAGACAGAA
This sequence comes from Stigmatopora nigra, assembly GCF_051989575.1. Classification (NCBI taxonomy): domain Eukaryota; kingdom Metazoa; phylum Chordata; class Actinopteri; order Syngnathiformes; family Syngnathidae; genus Stigmatopora; species Stigmatopora nigra. The sequence goes on along the minus strand of NC_135512.1, from coordinate 3,322,008 downwards.
TCAAAGTTGAAAGTAAAGAATACGGAGACAACCCGAGCCAAAAGGGCGCTTTTGACAGTGTGATTTATCTTTTAAAATCTTTTTTTTCTGTTTCGGCAATGTGCTGTCAGAACTTAAAAGAGTAGAATAAAAAAAAACAAGATGACAGCTCAGCCCTTGAGACTGAAAACTGTAAGCTGTTGCAAGACTTGGAATGATAGTTTGATAGAAAAGATACAGTTGTATCTCTACTTATGAAATTCATTGGTTGCAAGAGTTTTGATGTAACTTGAACATTTCGTAAGTAGAGGTGTACTTTATATGTAAAATCTTTAATTAGTTCGACAGTCCTCACACAACTATGAACCAAACCCTTGAAAATTGGTCAAAGTGTCCCAATTTTGTATGAAAGATGCGAGTAAACAAAAAAAAATTATAAGGAAATTATTTATAAATGTCTCAAAATAAATAAAGCATATGAAAAAGTGACGTACACTTTGTAGTACATTTTAGACTTTTACGTGTGCCCTCTGTGCGTGTGCCTGTTTGAAAATATGTGCCATGTTGCATTTAAGTTTTTAATAACTTAATAAGGGGAATTCTAAATAAACGGATAAGGAAATACATTAAGTTTTTAGGGGATTTAGTAACTTAGATTATTTTTGTATATTGAGTCACTCATTTGGATATAAAAAAAATGTAAACTTAAACGTGTGTATGTAGAGGCATTGGTAAGTAGAGGCATTCATAAGTAGAGGCATACATAAGTAGAGGCATTCATAACTAGAGGCATTCATAAGTAGAGGCATTCATAAGTAGAGGCATTCATAAGTAGAGGCATTCATAAGTAGAGGCATTCATAAGTAGAGGCATTCGTAAGTAGGGGCATTCGTAAGTAGAAGTATGACTGTACTTCCAAATTAACATAAAAGTTACATAAAATTTGGAAGGCAAGGGGACTGAAAATGGATCCTTGAGGAACTCCTTTCGGGACATCAATGACTATACCAACTGTTGAAAGATCCTCCATCACTATTCATTCTTTTAATGAAAACTTACTAAGAATACTAAATCCCTATTGTTCTTTTACAGCGTACCCTCACTTACTATACAGGTGCCGAGCTCCTCCTCAGTGATGTCTAGAGAGTCTCGGTGTCGGTTGAATCTCCAGCCTGTGGCATCTTCACAAGAACCATCCCAGCGTTTTAGATGAGACACCTGCCGAGTCTGTGAAGGAAATTTCTATTTAAAAAGGAGGCGCCTTGGACACAATGTGGCTTATCATAAATGGCAGTAGCAGAAATCAGTTTATCACGCAATATGCTGAACTTTGGCTAGATCAAATTTAGGCTTGAATCTTGAATTTTTCACAATTTTAGGAAATTAAAAATTCAAAAGAACTGGATTAAAAGCCCTGAATATTCAGTTTTTGATAGATCTAAAACAATGTTTATTTGAGTTTTTTTTAAATATGTTTTTAGATTTAAAAAAATATTTTTTGAACTAAAAACAGAAAAAATGCATAAAAAATGACAATTATTGATTTAAAAGGGGGAAAATCAGGAAATTTAATATACATCTATACTCTTCATTTGAATTTGATCCTAAAACAGAAAGTCAGCACTCATGATTGACTTTCCGGGACCACACAACATGATGCGGCGGGCCAAATTTGGCCCCCGGGCCGCCACTTTGAAACCTGGTGTAATGCATTTGATCAAAATAACACAATTTAAAAAAAAACTCTGTTAATGTCTGAATTGACCCATTTACCAGCGTCTTGTGAGTGGCGTATAATTCCTGAAGGATTTGGTCCACGATAGAGTTGGTCAGATAGGAGACCACGGACAGTTTGACTTCCCTGGGGAATAATGAAGAAGAGCAAAAATGGAGCCTAAATGATAACAAAACTAATTTATTTAAAGCAAATAACTTATTTTGTTTCTTACTCTAGGGCTCGATGGACGTCTTGAGCTGCTCTTTCCATCAGGGCGCAGCGAATGGCGGCGCGAGGAACTGTCACGTGGTCGGAGACGGACGAGAGCGGCGGTGTCAGCTGCTCCGCCGCCGCGGATGACAAGGGGCAGAGTTCGCGGCAGAGGGACACCATTGAATCGACAATCACCTGCAGGGGAGAAACAAAAAACACGCTTCAGCTTCTTTTTCTTGTTACCGTATTTTCACGACTATAAGGCGCACTGCATTATAAGGCGCACCCTCAATGAATTACATTTTTTCCATATATAAGGCACACTGTATTATAAGGCACACTGTATTATAAGGCACACTGTCTATTTTGGAGAAAATTTAAGACTTTTAAGTGCGCCTTATAGTCGTGAAAATACGGTACTTAAAATTCCACCATTTTCTTAGGGTGTACAGTGGTACCTCGAGATAAGAGCTTAATGCGTTCCTGGACTTAGCTCGTATGTCGATTTTCTCATAACTCAAATGAACATTTCCCATAGAAATGAACAAAAAATTAATTTATTTGTTCCAACCCTCTGAAAAAACACCCAAAAAAGGATATTGGATTGGAAAGACATTTTTATTTGTTCTAATTTGCCATCTATTAACAAAGTAACAAATAACTAGTACCGTATTTTCACGACTATAAGGCGCACCGCATTATAAGGCGCACCCTCAATGAATGACATTTTTACATATATAAGGCGCACTGTATTATAAGGCGCACTGTCTATTTTGGAGAAAATTTAAGACTTTTCAGTGCGCCTTATAGTCGTGAAAATACGATAGTTTAATATTGAAACTAGTTTCATAGTACTAATAATAGACAGATTTTGCAGAGAGAGACTTTTTGCACGGCAACGCGCTCGTAACATAACAAAAAAATTTAATGAACTTGAATTACGATGCATACACCCAAAAATAAATCTAATCCAACTTTACACTAAACTTAATTCTAATTTTGCTTTAAATGTTGATACTTTTCATGGCTCTATTGGCCCCGCCTCCACCCTGACTTTCACGTGCAACCTATCGAGGGTCGTTTGCTTTTGTCTTCCCTTCAAAATATTCCCAAAATGACGCACACAAATGTCCTCACAACACGATAACACACCACCACTTGCCAACAATTAGTAGTATATGCTCCTCCCACCATTAACACTGACTAACGGGGGAAAAAACACTGAAAAAAAATGCAATGCTCCGCCCAGTGCTCTTTAAGACATTCCACTGAATTGGAAAGATTGAACTGTGGCACAGCCTATAGTCATTTTCTTAGTAAAACCAACCAAAAATGACAAAGTACCTGCATCTCTTTGTCAGCAGCTTTGGCGAGTTCACCAGCCAACGAGTCCAGACGCTGGCGAACCGGTCCATCCACGGAAAGTACGTGGGCCAGTTCGCATAAGGAAGGGTAAAGCTTTATGTGCAATAAGGAGAAACATATTCATTTTTTTTTTCGCCCTGTAAACATAAAATATGGTGTGGCGAATTCTCCGAAGCTCACCGCACGGGAATTTCGAGCTTCCTTCAGCACTTGTTTAGCAGCTTGAATATCGTCTGCTTCTCCGACGCCTCGCAGCATGCACACCTGCTGCTGGACTCGTGTACACAGACGTTCCATCACCTTGGAAACGGCAAAAAAAAACTATTTGTCTGAGTTTTGCTTCACCATGTTTGTCGATCTTGGATTTATTTTTCAGCTTTTCAACATTGAAAATGTTAAGAGAGAAAGTGTTTTGTCAGCTGGGTGTACTTTTTTTGCCAAATAAAAAAAAATCTTTAACAGTTTCGGCATATTTTAGTGCACAAATTTTTGTCTACGACATGATTTTTGATTTTAATTTTTAATTTTTTAAATTAACGATTTCATTTTTTTCTTATTTAGGTAAGTTATTTGTTAGCTATGCATTAATTTGTCATGTTTGCTGATTTTTGTCTTTTTTGAATGAATTATTTCATTTTTTTCTTATTCAGGTTAGCTTTTTGTTAGCTTTGCATTAATTTGTCATGTTTGCTGATTTGTTTCTTTTTTGAATGAATTATTTCATTTTTATCTTATTCAGGTAAGCTTTTTGTTAGCTATGCATTAATTTGTCATGTTTGCTGATTTTTTTTCTTTTTTGAATGAATTATTTCATTTTTTTTCTTATTCAGGTTAGCTTTTTGTTAGCTATGCATTAATTTGTTATGTTCAAATGTTTACTTTTATTTTTAATATGTACATGCATGCATACGGTAGGTCTTAACACAGCCATTTATTTTGTTAAACAGCCTGACAGCTAAGGAAGAATCTATGGAAGCGCTCCTTCCTGGGTGCAGCAGTCTAATGCTGAAAGAGCTTTGGAGGGCCTCCACAGACTTATGCAGTCTCATATATATTTTTTTTGTGATTGATTTATCTCTTTCTATTAAAACATGAAATATCCTTTCACACTACAATCAATTTACCCATAAACCTAATATTATGACACAATTTCTACCAAAAAATGGCGGTAACTACCTGCTCGGCGGTACTCGTAACAAGCCCTTGGTGTAGCCTTAAAGCCTGACGCTGGGAGAAGCGCTGAGTCTGATTATTCCTCACCAATGCCCTTTGGATCTGCACCAAAGGACCCAAATTAGACATTCAAATCCCTCGCCCTTAAAAAATCAAAAACGCATACCCACCTTAGTCAGTGCCTGCTCGGTCTTCTCGGGGGCGCTACGGTACGCTTGGCTTATGTCGCTTAGGGGTAAAGGCATATACTGCAGGGTGAAATTACTTAAAAGGGGAAAGAAGGAATGAGATGCATTAGGCACGCACGGTAACCACTTATCCACAGCGCCGTGCATGTTTCAGGGTTAGCTAAGTTCAATATCCTCACTGGACGAGTACATCCTATGATATTCCGTCTACGCGAGGGCGTGATTAATACCCTCTCCGAGCATGTCCTGCTCGGCCTCAAGCGGCGGCTGAGCATTTTAAGATAGCAAATGTGGAGAGCATCAATTTGACAGGCTCGAGTTGCCGATTTGAAGTTGGGTTGCTGCAGCTCTTGCACCCCAAATTAGATCAGATCATATAATTACTTGAAAAAGTGCAGGGCAACAACTACATACTTGTTTAATCGTCTATTTCTGTATTTAAATTTGGTGGAAGGTGGAAGAAATGAAGGAAAAGTGCAAAAGAAAAGGCAAAATAAATATATATTATGCAGTACTATAGTCATAAATCATATAAACTATTCATGTCCAAATTCTCAGTATTGATTTTTTTTTATTTTTAGGATGCGTCGCACCATTTTTAACTGTTTGTCGTCAATAGAAAAATTTAAAAAGCCATATAATTGAAAGTTTATAATTGTCTGTGGTAATGAAAGCGTTAAAGACAAAGAAAATCTGACTCAAAAGACTAATTTGTGTACATTTTTGAGACACAATTCCTTCAGCTTTTTTGCATTATAAACATAAAGTGCAAGTTTATGTTTTGTGAGTTAATTGGAGTTTATCTGTAAAATGACTATGGCTGTTCATGTCAAAAATAACTTGCAAAATATTTAGATATATGCTTTCTGCAATCGCATATTTTTGGTAATTAAAACAAAAAAAAGCCTAACCTCATAAGGACATTACGTCCACAATTGAGGACATTCTATTTTAGTTGATGTACCCAAAATGCAATTCTCATTTAAAACCAAATTTATTTTTAAAATTATTAATCATGACAGTATTTTTAATAATTTGTATGTATGCATGTATACCCTTCTGAATAAATACATGTATTAATTATTAAAAACAATGAAAAATGATTTAAAAATATTCAAATCCACTTTTTTCAATTGTTTACCCTTAAAAATGTTTTTAAAAGCCATCTATAGGGTTCATTAAATACGGGATAGAAATAAAAATGTTCATTCACCATTACAAAAAATAATAATAATTATGAGCGCAATAGAGTATGATAAAAATAATCTTTAGGTGCAACCTCCCAAAAAACACTAGTTCTACTTAACCAGAAACTTAACTTAACTTAAGACCTACCATATGATTACATGTACATCTATGTGTATGTACACGTATGTGTATATGTATATATTTTCAGCAACACCTATTTATTTATATATTTATTCATATATTTATTTACTAACTCACTTATTACCTATCTATTTATGTCTAAAGCATCTTTTGCTGTGTCTGTATTCTCACCCTCTTGCTACTGTGCCAACAAAATTCCCCGAATACAGGATAAATAAAGTTATCCAATCCAATAAATAACAAGACTAAAAAATACTACATGTCTTACTGTTCAAGTGCTCTGGCCACATCGAGAAATCCCGCCGCGGAGGTGTTGTTGCGATCCCATGTCACGCTCCTGTCAAGAAGGCACACTTGGTAAACACACGCCTCCAAATCATCCACTTCTAACCAGAAGCCATTGGCCTAAAAGAACCAACAGGCCCCCCCTAAATCTTTACCGAAGCGTGGTGTTAATCTGCAAGGCTTTACTGAGCATCTTTGCACCGATGTCATCCATGTTATTGCCGCTGAGGTCCACTTTCCTCAGGCAAGTGTTGCTCCCCAAGGCGTTGACCAGCACGGTGCCTCGGGAACGAAGACGGGAATCGTTCAGTGACAAAGTTTGCAGGGCCTGGAATAATAACCGCAAGAATGCTTCACACTGGAATGATGAATTATTCAAATGTACATGAGTCTGAAGTAATATAGAGGAGATGGAACATGGGGCAAACAGGGAGAAGTAATAATTCATGTTGTGTGACTACAGAGTTCTTTTTTACCAGTAAAAATTATGTAACCAGTAAATGACAGTTTCTGTTAAAATGAGCCGTGCCAGGTGGACAAGTGGTTAGCAGGTCCACCACACAGTTCTTGGGTCGAGGGTTTGATCCCCAGGTTGGTCCCTACTGTGTGGAGTTTGTGTGGCTTTTCTATGGGAACTTCCAACACTAATCCAATAGAAATAAGCACGGAATTATATATAAATACATGTATATATAAAGTGCAATTTTTTAAAGCAAATTTATGGAACTTGTGTTCACGTTTTGCGCATTGTTTCATTATTATAAAAATAATTCAACAGAAGATACCTACCGTATTTTCACAACTATAAGGTGCACCTAAAAATCTGAAATTTTCTCCAAAATAGACAGTGCACCTTATAATACAGTGCGCCTTATAATACAGTGCGCCTTATAATGCAGTGCGCCTTATAATACAGTGCGCCTTATAATACAGTGCGCCTTATAATACAGTGCGCCTCATAATGCAGTGCGCCTTATAATGCAGTGCGCCTTATAATGCAGTGTGCCTTATAGTGCAGTGTGCCTTATAATACAGTGCGCCTTATAATGCAGTGCGCCTTATAATGCAGTGCGCCTTATAATGCACTGCGCCTTATAATACAGTGCGCCTTATAATGCAGTGCGCCTTATAATGCAGTGCGCCTCATAATGCAGTGCGCCTCATAATGCAGTGCGCCTCATAATGCAGTGCGCCTCATAATGCAGTGCGCCTTATAATGCAGTGCGCCTTATAATGCAGTGCGCCTTATAATACAGTGCGCCTCATAATGCAGTGCGCCTCATAATGCAGTGCGCCTTATAGTGCAGTGCGCCTTATAATGCAGTGCATCTTATAATGCAGTGCGCCTTATAGTGCAGTGCGCCTTATAATGCAGTGCGCCTTATGACGCAGTAGGCCTTATAGTTGTGAAAATATGGTCCATTAAACATAATAAAAATGCTACTTGACTCAATCCACTTTGCTTTTGTTTGACCCTAAAAAAGTGACTCCAACAGTGCATATATTTTGTTGTTTTGGTTGTTTTTTTTGGGGGGGCCTTTTTATACACAAAAACAAATTCTCAAACATATGAGTAAAAGTTATCCAAAACTCTAATCACCATTCTCAATCTTAATAAAAATGACACACCAAATTTCCATTTAAAAAAAAAGTCCTTTTCTCACTTACACATTCTTCTTCTTGAATAAGCTGCACCAACTTCTGCAAGACTTCGTCAAGAACCCTGCAGATATAAAGACACGAATCCAGAAACCGAATGAGCCTTTGCTAATTACCGCCATTTTCCCACAGCTGCACAGCAAGTGAGAAGTTGACAGCGTATTAAAAGTGAAGAAGAGTCAACAAAGCTGATCCTTCCAGCTGCTTTACACTACACTAACATTTCTTTTTTTTTTAGGCAAAACGTGCGTCGCAAAAATAACACGGCGCACCTGTTTTTGATGTTGAAATTCTTTCCGAGGTGAAGGTGTTTCAACGACGGGTGTCTGGATAGGGCGGGCAGAACCGCGAGCAAATCTGCGTCCAAACCTGTCGACGCCAAATCGAGTCAAAAAGTCACCCGGGGGGGACAAACGAGACAAAAAAAAAACAGGCGAGGTCAGGATCTGTCGCCTCTTGTTACGCTACCGTTGTCTGATATGTCGAGAGTGGCGATGGAGGAGACTCTGGGAAAGAGGTCTTGGAGGACGGCGGCCCCTCCACATCGAAGCTGGGTATAGGAATGAGGAAAATTGATTTTTAAGAAAACTTTGTGCCGTTGTGTTTATGTGTGATGTACCTCGCAGCTGCTGATGTCCAGGTGAAGGTCGTTGATGTGAGGATTGGAGATTAACCCTGCCAGGAGAGCCCTGTGGAAGTAATGGTTGATAAAATTAGCTTTTGCTAATGTTAGGGTTGGTTATTAGTCTTATATGGTATTATATATTTGCTCAAAATGAAGAATGATTTGCTCTACTTAGTTTGTTAGTCTTACATTATTATATATTTGCTCACAATGAAGAACGCTTTGCATCACTTAACTTATTAACATAAAAAAAGAAGTTTGAGAGGTGTCAAAGTGGCGGCCCGGGGGCCAAATCTGGCCCAAACCCTCATTTTGTGTGGCCCGGGAAAGTAAATCATAAGTGCTGACTTTCTATTTAAGGATCAAATTTAAATGAAGAGTAAATTTCCTGATTTTTTTCCCTTTTAAAACAATAATTGTCATTTTTTAAATCCATTTTTTTCTGTTTTTAGTTCAAAAATCATTTTGTAATATTTTAAAAAGGGGAAAATCAGGAAATGTAATGTACTTTTAGTTAAAAAATCATTTAGTAAAATTTCTAAAGGGGAAAATCAGGAAATGTAATGTACATCTATCATCATTTGAATTTGATCCTAAAAAAGAAACTCATGATTAACTTTCCCGGGCCGCAAAAAAATGATGCAGCGGGCCAGATTTGGCCCCCGGGCCGCCACTTTGACACCTGTACACTAAACCTTTCAAACTTACAATAAACTCCCACTCACCGTTTCCCACCAATAAGGACAAATGCAACAAAAAATAAAAATAAAAAATGAAAGTACCTAAGGACCTCAGGGGGTAGTTTCATGGCAGCCAAGCTCACGTGGGTCAAGCTGAAGGCGGAGCTAAAGAACTGGCGGAATAACGGTAGTGTGTCCTTCCCTTTTCTGTCAAGTACAAAGAATACAGTAGTGAGAGAGATAGAAAAAAAAAATGGGTGAGATGAGAGCGGATGTTGTTGACATGGAGAGTACAGACGGTGCATACAAAGTCATCAAAATGGCTGAGAGTCAAATGATGGATGGCCCCACTTAAATATTCACACGAGCTCTCCAAAAATGCACCCGTGGTGAGCAAACACAGTTTTAGTCAGTTTGCAAAAAAAAGAGGAATGTACTGTGTTACCTTCACTGTGAGTTGAATAATTCATTCAAAGTTCCAAGCACTCTAAATCTTTGTATATAAAATTAGTTTTCCTCATTGAAATGACATTAATCTGCTCCATCCCTGACAGAACGCTGAATTTATTCAATAAGTTGAATCAAGAAAAACGGGCCTTTAGAAAAAAAGGCGAAATATGATAAAAAGATAAACTAGTTTAAAAAGTGTGGTTTTGAAGGAGAACTATGAAAGGTTATATGGCAGGTTTTCAACTACAGTGGTACCTTGATATAAGAGCAGCTCTACCTATGAGATGTTCGAGATATGAGGAAATTTTTGATCAAATAATTTGCCCTAGATAGAAGGAAAGTTTTGATCAAATAATTCGCCCTAGATTGGAAGTTTTGATCAAATAATTTGTCCTAGATACGAGTAAAAAATTCTATCAAATAATTGGCCCTAGATATGAGAAAATATTTGATCAAATAATTCACCCTAGATACGAGAAGTTTTGATCAAATAATTCGTCCTAGATACGAGAAAAGTTTTGATCAAATAATTCGTCCTAGATACGAGAAAAGTGATCAGATAATTGGCCCTAGATACGAGAAAAAATTTGATCAAATAATTCGTCCAACATATGAGAAAAAAATTCTATCAAATAATTCGCCCTAGATATAAGAAAAGTTTAGATGAAATAATTCACCCTATATACGAGAAGTTTTTATCAAATAATTCGGCCTAGATACGAGAAAAAAATTCTATCAAATAATTGGCCCTATATACGAGTAATTATTTGATCAAATAATTCGCCCTAGATACGGGAAAGATTTCGATCAAATAATTCTCCCCAGATACCAGAACATTTTTGATCAAAAAATTGGCCCTAGACACGAGAAAAAAAATGATCAGATAATTTGCCCTAGATACAAGAAAAAATCGATTTTTATAGTTCTATTAAACACATTTAGTACTATTAAACCACTAATTATTTATTACTTTGTCAATATATAGCGAATTAGAACAAATAAAACATTTTTTTCCAATCCAATATCCTGTTTTTGGTGTTTTTCCAGAGAATTCAAACAAATTAATTAATTTTTAGTTCATTTCAATGGGAAACGTTCGCTCCAGTTCCAAAAATCTCAACATACGAGCTCAGTCTTGGACCAGATTAAGATCATATGTCGAGGTACCACTGTAGTCCGAAATGTTTGATGGTAGTGGAACTACTTAAAAAAATAGGTCGAAATCCTCAAAGTAGAGATGTGAGACAACAATATAATGAGATGCAAAGAAAGAAGGACAGATAAAAGTTGGAAAGGACAGAGTCACAAAGAAGATCTCCCATTGGTTCAGCCCTTAGTGCCGAGGCCGACTCAAAACCAGGACTAACCTGTGGGAGAAGGAATTTTTGGAAAGATTCAGAAAGGACAGATCGGCGCAACAGCCCCTCAGCAGAGCCCCAAATAACTGCGTGAGACAGGGTGGAAATGGTTAAACCCGAACGGACCAAAATTCTACTTTTTGATCGTTAAAGCCTTACTGAGTCCACAGAGCAATCTGTGCCCGATAGGTCCAAATGTACCAGGCAGTTGGGCTGAGACAAGAAGAGATAGAAGCTCTGCAAACAGACAAAAAAATAAATAAATAATGTCAACAAAAACGTGACAAAATTAGACGATCGGGCTTTTTTTTCTCACAGAGGCGTCATCGCCAGAGAGGACGCCAGGGTTTTTGCTCAAATCCAAGTGTAAGAGCGAGCTGGAGTACTCATCGTTGGAATTCAGGGCCATGGAAAGTGACATCACACCTGTGTGGAATGCAATTTAAACTTTATGACTGTTGTGGAATCAGAAAGCTGGAAAATTAAAGCTCCAGGCAAAACCAAAAAAAAAAAACATGGTAAGTGGTTTAGTGTGGTGCAATACAAAGCTTTTTACTCAATTTACTCCTACTTTATACTAAATACATTTTCCAATTGCGGCCCGGAGGATTAGTGGTTAGTGCATTGGCCTCACAGTAGGGGACTTGGGTTCAAATCCAGGTCGGTTCACCAGGGCGGAGTTTGTATGTTCTGTGTGGGTTTTCTCTGGGTACTCCGGTTTAATTCCACATTCTAAAGACGTGCATGGTAGGCTGATTGGACACTTGAAATTGCGTGATTGGTCATTTTTGACTTTGTGCCCTGCGATTGGCTAGCCACCAATTCAGGGTGTCCCCAGCTTGTGGCCCAAAGTCAGCTGGGATAGGCTCCAGCACCCCCCGACGACTCTAGTGAGGGGAAAGCGGTTCAAAAAAATGAATTGCCAGAAAACAAACAAACATACAAGAACAAATATACATAAGTACTATAGAGTATGTCTGCCTATTTTCTCAAGATTTTAAAGTATCTTGAATTTCAAGTACAATTTTGATTCCTTTTCCAATTCTAGTTTGATTTGTAACACCTTAAAAGCTTTGGAAAGTTCTTTAAAATCATAATAAGGAATGGCAAAAGTTTCATTTTTTATTTTTCTTCCAATTTTGGAAGTATCAATTCAATGGATTCAGGACAGAGTCAGACAGATGTATTCATTGTTGAAAAAAATGTAAATCACTCCTCATAGAGGATAAAGAACATATGACAATAACTCCAACTCGAAAAACTCACAAATCAAGTTAAATATCTCAATCTACCACTGTGCTATTAAGCAAAAATTGACATTCAAAGCAGCAATGCCATTGCCCAGACATTCCCACCAGATCTTAATCCTAATCCTAATCTCATCCGCAGGATCTTCCTGCATGCACAAATTAACTCAATTCCACTTTGACCAGACGCACTACGGCAAAAAAAAAAATTAAAATCACCAACCTTTGGAGGTGAGCGAAGTCTTGGAGAGATTAAGGTGACGCAAACCCTTGTTGAGACGACACATCTGCTGGATCAGATTGGCCACGCCTACAAAAGGTAAAGTAGAGAAAACACCATATATAAAGTACTGTATTTTCTCACATATTAGCCACCTCCACGTATAAGCCGTACCCTTCAAAATTGCCTTAAAATTGCTGTCAAAGTGCCGGCCCGGGGACCAAATCTGGCCCTACGCCTCATTTTGTGTGGCCCATGTAAGTAAATCATGAGTGCCAACTTTTTGTTTTAGGATCAAATTAAAATGAAGATTATAGATTATATTATATTTCCTGGTTTTCCCCTTTTTAAATCAATAATTGCATTTTTTTATCCATTTTTTTCTGTTTTTAGGTCAAAAAACATTTTGTAAAATCTAAAAATAAATATATAGAATTTTTTTCAGTTATCCACTTAAATATTGAATATATTTTTTAAAAAATGGTTTCCATTTGTAATGAAAAACAAATGATTATTAGATGTTTTCGCTCACTAAGAAAAAAAAATCTTTTATATCTATAAAAAACTGAATATTTAGGGCTACTGATCCACTTCCTATAATCCAATTTAAAAAAAAATCTAAATATTATATCTAAAATGAAATGAAATCGAGTTGATGTCAACGCAACCCGCAAAAAACCCAAGTTTGACCCTTGAATTACAGCATTTTGTTTTTGTCACCTTGCAGTTCTTTGCATGTCAAGTCAAATTTGTGTACATATAAGCCGTACCCTTGACTCAGCCATCATTTTTTTGGTTAAAAATACACCGTAGATGCGAGAAAATAGAGTATATATTTAGCTATATTTATACAGTAATATAAGCAGTTGGTAAAAAAACAACAACCATCTCTCGCTGTTCAACCAGACACTCTCACATTAACACTCACAGTCAGTCACAGTCACACACTGGTAGCCAAAGCAACCATGCGTGATGGCAGTCAGTTCATCAGGAGCAATTATGGCTTCAGCGTTTTGCAAACGGACACTTAGACACGGTCCCTAGAGCCTGCCAGACCCTTAAAATGAAGTTCCAGTTTAAAAATCTGTACCTCTTTTGTCTTACTAGACTTGGTTGAAAATGTAAAATGGGTTAAACCATGACCATTGCTTGTAGGTTTTGCATATTTACTAATAGTTCGATCACTTTACCTTGGTTGTCCAAAGAGTTGTGCGCCAGGTTGAGGGAATGGATGACAGCGGCGGGATTCTCGGATAGGGCAACCGACATCTTCTGTGGGAAGTCTCTGAAAACGTACAGAAAACAGTAAATGAAATAGATAGCATATATTACATAGAATAGTTACACAGTTAATTGATTAATCAAGTTCAACTATCATATTTTCCAGCCTAGAAAACAGATTTTTTAAAATTATTTGGTTGAGCCTGCTACTTAAAATTCTAATGTGATTTTTTAGATGTATTGTTTCCCTATGTTGTTGTTGTTTAGGCTATAGTTATCTGGAAAAACTGCGTTGTTAAGAGATGCTTATTAAGCCTGTTGTTCACTGTTTTATTATTGTTACTTTAATGTATATTTGTCTTTGGTTTTTGGATAAAATAAACAAAATGCACTTTAAAAAATGCAACTTATACTCCAGTTGGACTTAAATATATTTTCACCTCTTTATCGTGTTTTTTTTTTTTTAGCTCATATGTGTCAAAGTGGCGGCCCGGGGGCCAAATCTGGCCCGCGGCATTATTTTGTGTGGCCCGGGAAAGTCAATCATGAGTGCTGAGTTTTTGTTTTAGGATCAAATTCAAATCAAGAGTATAGATGTATATTAAATTTCCTGATTTTTCTCCTTTTTAAATCAATAATTGTCATTTTTTAATCCATTTTTTCTGTGTTTTTAGTTCAAAAATCATTTTGTAAAATCTAAAAATAAATTTAAAAAAATCTAAAATAAACATTATTTTAGATCTATAAAAAAAACTGAATATTCAGGGATTTTAATCCAGTTCTTTTAATCCATTTATAAAAAAAATCGAAAAGTCTGACACTATACTATTATACTCAAATGACTTGTAGCCTGAAAAATACGGTAACTGAGCCAATCTAGATTCTTATCAAAACATTTGCATCTCAATGGAACCTTCTTTTGAAGGTCAACTGTAAATTGGAGACCTTCTCAGTTTTCCTCTGTATTCCTTTTTTATTTAAGTAGACATGTTTTTTAGCTTACGATTTCAACCCAGCATTCTCCAACGTGATCTCCTCCAGACTGGATGATTTGCTGACAGTGTGCAGGACCTGTTCAGTCACCTCTGATCCCTGAACACAATTAAGCCCACAAACACGTCAGCTTTTCACCAAAGCCACAAAACAAAAACAGCTGCGAATTAATTTTCATTTACCAAGCGCAGGTCTTTGCAAAAAAGCTTAGTGAACCACGTGTTGTACGCCACCGACGCCACAATCACCGCCAGATCCCTGTGGGACCAAAGCATCATCCCGCATCTTCTATATTTTCAGAGCTAAACATTTTTAATTTCATCCTTACCTGCTTTCCAAGTGGCTAAAATCCATCAGGTTAAACTCACGGTTGTCCTGGGAATGGTAAATGGTGTCCACGTCCTGTAAGACAATGACATTATACTTCAAGTTTCCAAGTTAATTTACCGATTCTTAGGTTTATTAATGTTACATACCGTATTTTCAGGACTATAAGGCGCACCGCATTATAAGGCGCACCCTCAATGAATGACATTTTTTCCATATATAAGGCGCACTGTATTATAAGGCGCACTGACTATTTTGGAGAAAATTTAAGACTTTTAAGTGCGCCTTATAGTCGTGGATATACGGTAATTGCTATTGACTTCCAGGTATGAAGTATCACTACACAGTCACCTCTGGAGCCAGCCTTCGTTGATGTTTTGGATTTTTTGGTATAAAATCTTGCAGTGGGGGAGGAGCTATATGATAGAAGATTTTGTAAACTAAGATGGCATCTGCATATTTAACAGTATTGTTTCAGTTCAGGCGTTTGTGTTTTATTAATATCCGACAGTGGTGGTTTTTCGTTTTAGGTTTTCTGTTTTTTTTTTCATATATAAGGCGCACTGGATTATAAGGCGTACTGTCTATTTTGGAGAAAATTTAAGACTTTTAAGTGCGCCTTATAGTCCTTATAGTCCACAGCCCTCCATCGGTAAGATCCGAAAGACCTTTAATAGTTTTGAGGATCTTATGGAATAAATAAGCAAGAGAGGCATCGATTCGACAGAATGATCTGAACCGAAGACTCCTGTTGCTCGATTCTCTCTTGCAAGACACCGGATATGAATCAGATGTCTGTTTTATTTGTGAGTGCATTTGGAAAATGCCTATTGGTGAACCTATCACCGATTTAAGACATTGTAGTACTGCCGCTCCATAATGAGCCAAGAGTCTATTTGGAATGGTGAAATGCTTGAAAGCACTTACTTACCCACTGCACTTCCTCCTTGCAGCTGATGCCATTATAGTCGCACAGAGCGGCGTACGTCTCTGAAAAACCTCCTGAGGATGGCAACACACGTCAGTGACTCTTTCTGTTTTTGTGAAGAACATCTGTCAGACTAATTGTGCTTATAAGATGACTTGCTTTTCAAAAAGGTGACGATATTGTGAGTTTTCAGACAAGGTTTGGGTATTTTTTGTTTGGGCTGGTCTGTCCAGAAAGCTACCTGTAGCTGTAGCTAGTCTAGTTCAGGGTTCTACTTCTTGTTGGCAAGTTTAGTGTAAGGTTAGATTAAACTTATTTTTGAGTGTGTCTGGATCGTAAAGCAAGTTCATTTAAATTTGTTTATGTTATGTTACGAGCGCGTTGCCGTGCAAAAAGTCTACCCACCGAAATCCATCTAATTTTAGTACTATTAAACACATTTTAGTACTATTAAACACATTTTAGTACTATTAAACACATTTTAGTACTACTAAACACATTTTAGTACTACTAAACACATTTTAGTACTACTAAACACATTTTAGTACTACTAAACACCTTTTAGTACTGTTAAACACATTTTAGTACTATTAAACACGTTTTAATACTATTAAACACATTTTAGTACTATTAAACACATTGTAGAACTATCAAACACATTTTAGTGCTAGTAAACACATTTTAGTACTATTAAATACATTTTAGTACTATTAAACCACTAGTTATTTGTTACTTTGTTAATAAATGGCGAATTAGAACAAATAAAAATGTTTTTCCAATACAATATCCTATTTTTAGTGTTTTTTTCAGAGGGTTGGAACAAATTAACTTGTTTTTAGTTCATTTTTATGGGTAACATTCATTTGAGTTACGAGTAAATTGACATAGGAGCTCAGTCCCGGACCGAATTAAGCTCATATCTCAAGGTACCACTGTACATATATTATTCGCCTCACCACACGCTCGCTGGCTTTCCACTGACGTTTCAGAGCTGGGGGAATACTTTCTGCTTCCATCGGAGAGATCACTGTCCGAGTGACAGATAGACGGACTGCAAAAGTAAAAATAAATAAATAAATAAATATTAAAAAGGCGTACAATGCAAATCAGCCAATATCTTGCATATTTATAGTCTTACGCAAATACAGAGTTGTTGAATATCCGCGAAAGCGCATAGTTGATGTGGCTGACCACGTGGTTGAGGTGGTCCCGGGATTCGAACCGCAAGCAGCAGGTGGACTTATCGGTGTCGATAATGACCTGAGCGTAAAATAGACAGTTAGGGTACATGAGATCAGGTTATATAAAGGTAACATAGTAAGCATAGTCGACTGGAAGCGGTTGATCAGGTTTTTTTATTTTATTTTTGTGACTATATTTTCATTGGATGCTTTTTTTGTGGGAAAATCGGGTAGATTTACATCAACAAATATTTTTGTAACTATTTTTTTTGTAAATCTGCAATACTATACATACATTTTTGTACTTCCGTAACAAAGTAAGATTCCAAATTCCTAAAAATAACCATAAACAACTAAAAATGAACCAATTGAAAGAACCATTGATGAATTTTACTACGCAGACGGGATGCAGACACTTACAGAATCCTGCCTATCAACAACCTCCGGTAGAATAAATCAAAAATAGATTAAAATATTGTAAATCATGGTAAAAACAGTTTTCCAGCATGCTTTTTTGTGCTAGAAAAGTGTCAACTAGACAAATTTGTTTTTTTTACCTGATGATCAGGGTGGGAATTCAAAGCTCGGATTTCCAAGAAGTTAAACGTAGATTCAACCTGTTATCACAAATTCAGTAAGTAAAGGCTACTTATTTTGGCTAAAAAACGTGAATCGGGTTACCTTAGCAGGAATTTTGGAGGCCAGAAAGTAGAGACGCCAGGTTGCCAGCACCTGAAATTGGAAAAAAGAATCCATATTGATGCAATGGGTTGGAAGTTTCATGCTGAATCGTGCTATTCGGGAAAAAAAATGCCTAAGGAGTTTAAATGGCTATGATTATGTGGAAACTAAGATCTTTACAATCTACAAGAATGAGTTCCCTACCCTGCTTTCTTTCCGTCTTCTTGTATTGATCTGACTAAAAGCTCCTCCATGTTGGAGAGATTACTTTTCGGCAGAGGAAAAATGCTTTGACTCAAATTCTCACAAACATACATCAATAGGAATATGTCCTGCAGCATAAAATGTCAAAGAGGCTCACATATGTATACTTGGCCTTTTGGTTTGACATGCAAACACAACCTATTTACAAGACTCGCCCTACTTTAACGCTTATGGCACATGTGTCAAAGTGGTGGCCCGGGGGCTAAATGTGGCCCGCTGCATCATTTTGTGTGGCCCGGGAAAGTCAATGATGGGAGCTGACTTTCTACTTTAGGATCAAATTAAAATGAAGAGTATAGATATATATAAAATTTCCTGATTCTACCCCTTTTAAATCAGTAATTGTTAATTTTTAATCATTTTTTCTGTGTTTTTAGTTTGAAAATTATTTTGTAAAATCTAAAAATATATATAAAAAAAGCTAAAATAAACATTGTTTTAGATCTATAAAAAACAGAATATTCAGGGATTTTAATTCATTTATAAAAAAAAAAATCTAAATATTATGTCTAAAATAATCCGTCCCACATGAGTCTGACACCCTTGTATTAGAGTTTAGAAATAATTAAAAAATGACAATGATTGATTTAAAAAGGGGGGAAATCAGGGAATTTAATATACATCTATTCTCTTCATTTTAATTTGATCCTAAAACAGAAAGTCAGCACTCATGATTTACTTTCCCGGACCACACAAAATAATGCGGCGGGCCAGATTTGGCCCCCGGGCCGCCACTTTGACACATGTACTCTAATAGGTCAACTCAACAGCCCTTGACCTATTAACCATTGACCAAATCTGATACATTTTGACACCAAATTTTCTCCAACCTTGGTAAACCCAAGTCAGTCATCCACCTTTGCCAACTCCACATTTTCTCATCTTTTCAAACCAATTCCCACGCAATTGTGAGAGCCACTCCCCGGCGGCCTCTTAAGCGACAAATTCCAAGTTCGAGTGCTTCCAAAACGTGCACGGAACAAGGATGCTCAATAGCCGGAATCGATAAAGCTCGATTGTATCACATTACGGTAATGAGTGTCAGGCATAGTGAAGAGTAAACGGATGTGAAGTGAGCTGATGCAGCAGGACGGACGGACATCATTACAACCACAACTCTTACAACAGAACTGACATCTTTGTAACTCTTCAATCGTTTTTGGATCTTTCATGTGTCAGAATGCCAAGCACAGATCATAACCTTCGGTACGCTTTGACTCATCTGTCTTCGCACTCATCCACCCACCCGATGTTCCTGTGGATTACCAACATGGTGCTAAAGTGAATTCTAAACTCTCTTTAAACCACGTGTCAAAGTGGCGGCCCGGGGGCCAAATCTGGCCCGCTGCATCATTTTGTGTGGCCCGGAAAAGTAAATGATGATAGCTGACTTTCTGTTTTAGGATCAAATTCAAATAAAGAGTATAGATGTATATAATACTTCCTGATTTTCCCACTTTTAAATCAATTATTGTCATTTTTGAATCGTTTTTTCTGTGTTTTTAGTTCAAAAATCATTTTGTCAAATCTAAAAATATATTTAAAAAAAAAAAGCTAAAATAAACATTGTTTTAAGTAAATGATGATTGCTGACTTTCTGTTTTAGGATCAAATTCAAATAAAGAGTATAGATGTATATAATACTTCCTGATTTTCCCACTTTTAAATCAATTATTGTCATTTTTGAATCGTTTTTTTCTGTGTTTTTAGTTCAAAAATTATTTTGTCAGATCTAAAAATATATTTAAAAAAAAAAAACGCTAAAATAAACATTGTTTTAAACATTGTTTAGGTTTTAAATCATAAAACCAATGATTGAACACTGAATAAATCTTGATCTAAATCCTACACATGAGGCAAGACTGCGATGGAGGAAGAAAAAAAAACCAGTGGCGTCATCCCATCTTTCTCGTCCAAGTTCATAGCGGCTGACTTGATCGCCCCAGATTAAATAGAGATAAACTGGCACTGCTTTACTCGGCAAACAAAAAAGGGATCTTGCATCTCTGCCCCATATTCAGAGATGAAAGTGCCCTGGAATCAAACGTGGCGGACTGCTCAGTCCCTTATTCCCATCACAGTGGCACCAAGAAAGCCACCCACCTTCTTTACATTTCTCTTTCTATTTTTTAAAAAAATGTGCTGAGCAAAATGCCTGTTTCTTCAAAAAGTAGCATTCGGTACAGTTGGGGATTGCATTGAAAATAATAAAAGTTTGGAATGCTGTCAAAGTTTGTAAGGAATCATGTACCATTTTTGGACAAATGTTTGTTTTTCGGGTCACCGGAGAATTCGAGTACAATGGTACCTCTACTTACAAAATCAATTGGTGTCAGAAGTGCTTTTGTAAGTTGAATTTTTCATAAATAAAGAAGCATTTTACATGTGAAAGCCTTAATCTGTCCACCAAAAACTAAAACCTTAATCAGAGTACAGTTGTACCTTGACATACGAGTGCCTCGATATATGAGTAATTTGACATAAGAGCACAATTTTGAGCAGATATTTATCTTGATACGAGACATTTTGATATACAAGCAGATGCGAGTGGTTTCTTATAAAACCATCATGGCCACTGTCTTTCTGGTCGTGTAATGTCTCTACGAGCACTGGGCGGAGCATTGCATTTTTTCAGTGTTTTTTTTCCCCCGTTAGTCAGTGTTTAATGGTGGGAGGAGTATATACTACTTCTTGTTGGCTAGTGGTTGTGCGTTTTCCTATTGTGAGGACATTTGTGTGCATCATTTTGGGAATATTTTGAAGGGAAGACAAAAGCAAACAACCCTTGATAGGTTGCATCTAAAAGTCAGGGTGGAGGCGGGGCCAATAGAGCCAAGAAAGGTATCAAAATTTTAAAGAAAATTAGAATTAAGTTTAGTGTAAATTTAGATGAAATTTATTTTTGAGTGTGTCTGCATCGAAATCCAAGTTTATTTAAATTTGTTTATGTTATGTTTTGAGCGCGTTGGGACGTCGAATTTTAATACTATTAAACACATTTCAGTACTATTAAACCACTAGTTATTTGTTACTTTGTTATTAGATGGCGAATTACAACAAATAAAAATGTTTTCCCAATCCAATATCCAGTTTTTGGTGATTTCTTTAGAGAATTAGAACAAATTAACTTGTTTTTACTATATTTTTATGGGAAACGTTCGTTTGAGTAACGAGAAAAATCAACATACGAGCTCAGTCCCGGAACGCATTTAGCTCATATCTCAAGGCACTGTATACACAAAAAACAAACACACAAAAAGATAAGACAATTATATATTAAACCATTAAAATGAATAACATATCTTGCCACAGCAGTAAATATTACAAGTATGAGGAAAGAAGGCTTCAACTTACCAGAATTCGGTCTTCTGTTTTACCACTCTTGGTGTCGAGTTTAATTCCACAAATAAATTTGATGGAAGATTTCTCGATGATTTTCCTGATGCTGTCTATATAAGAAAGAGATAAAATGTCACTGATTGGAAGGAAATCAAATCTGCGCTATTTACTTTATTGAAATGCTTTTATTTATTAGTCCATCCATCATCATCATCATTCATTTGTTTATAAATAATAGATATTTTTTAAATTATTGATTTCAAAGAGGAAAAATCATGAAATGTAATAATTTTAAAAATATATAAATGGATTAAAAGCCCTGAATATTCTGTTTTTTATAAATCTAAAACAATGTATTTTTTTAGCTTCTTTAATATATTTTTATATTTTACGAAATGATTTTTGAGCTTAAAACAGAAAAAAATATAAAAAAATGCCAATTATTGATTTAAAGAAGAAAAATCAGAAAATTTAATATACATCTATACTCTTCATTTTAATTTGATCCTAAAACAGAAAGTCGGCACTCATGATTGACTTTCCCGGGCCACACAAAATGATCCAGCGGACCAGATTTGGCCCCCGG